>NW_019525451.1:541665-542067 GCF_002814215.2 Seriola lalandi dorsalis
CATATTTGTATTAGTAACTGTATTTTATCACGACGGTCATTCCTGTGGCTCCGTCCGTCTCACCTCGTCTCGTAGATGTCGTGCCGGATCAAGTGGAACGCTCTTATTTTAAAGCCTCTGCAGCCGTTTCCTGTCTCGTTTCTCTGAGCGGTACATTGCAGCGACTCCCTTTTGAAGAGAGTACTGTTAAAACAAGTTATGCAAATTACCCATGGTGCCTCACACATCAGAGAAGGCTGCAGTACAAAAAAAAAAGTGAAACTCTCTCACACACACACACACACACACACACACGCCTTGCCTGCCTTTGTGCTATACATTTCGCCGCGAGCAGTGATGCTGAAACTGCAACAGGGAGACGATGGCCTTTGAAGTCATCCCAACCTGTGACATGCCCCCCCC
>NW_019525451.1:542087-580810 GCF_002814215.2 Seriola lalandi dorsalis
CCCCCCCTCACTTCTGAGCCTGTTTGATGTGTATCTGTGCTGATGAAAGGAAAGCAGGGGTAGGGCCAAGTGCAACCGCGGAGCTGAGGGTTAGTGAAGTGAAAAAAAACAAACAGTGGAGGCTGCGTTTAGTTGTCTGACTGATTTCAGCGAGCCACAGGAATATTCACACGTCATCCGAGTCCCTATCTCGTTTGCGCCTTGTTCCCCCTTCTTCGTCCCTCTCTCCGTTTTTCACTCTCTGAGGCTAGCTTGAGGCCAGTCTATAAATACCCTCGGCTGGGCGTGCACCCAGTGTGTATGCGTGTGTTAGGCGAAATGCAGGGATGCAAGGTGCTCCAAGCCAAACAGACCCACGTGGAGCTGCAGTGTGCAGGCAGTAAGACGGCTCAGCGAGGCAGTAAGACGGGATAGAGAGCGTGACACACACACACGCACTACTGAAAGCCTTTCTAAATAATCTGAGCCACAGACACAAAAAAGCTTCAACCATTTTCCACCACAATTCTTTGTATATGTTTGTGTTCCGGTAACAGATGGAAGCAGCAGCCTTGGAACCTGAGCTGAAGTAAACTGTGAGCAGTTATGTAATTAACTGTGTGTGTGTGTGTGTGTGTGTGTGTGTGTGTGTGTGTGTGTGTGTGTGTGTGTGTGTGGCCTCCAGCTCACCTCCTTTGAAGAGCTCCGTGTGCAGGTACGCCAGGCCACGGGTGACGGAGTGAGCGACCCGGCAGCTGCTGACCCAGTCGTTGGTCTGGATGCTCAGGTAGCGGTTCAGAGAGCCCTGAGGAGGAAACGAGGAAAGGAGAGGAGACAGGAAGGGAAAGAAGGGAACACAGAGAAAATCAATCATAAGTATCACTTTCACAATCTGACAGAGAAGAAGAGACACAGATGAGGGGAGGAGAAAATCACTGACTCTTTTATCTGTTGTTTCAAGCACGAGTCAACAAAGTGATGTGTGTGTGAATGTGTGTGTGTGTGTGTGTGCGTCCGACCATTCATGTGAGGACAAGTGAGCCTGCGGCGCTCGATCCTGAGCGAGTGGCGGCCATTCGAAAGACGGATGAGGTGAATGATGAATGAAAACAGTATGAGCTCCAGTAGAGAGCACAGAGCAGCCAGCGGGCAACAATAGTTTAGGTCAAGTCAAAGTTGCAGAAGAAAATTGATGGTGATAAATCTGGTGAAGTAACTCGTTCGGGGCAGAGCGGAGCCGGGTCGTAGAGGTGCTCCTCATTTCCTAACTCACAAACCAATAAGCAATAAGTGACATCTCAGTCCGCCTGTCAGCCCAAACCAAAGTCACTCCTAAGACAATTAGTGACAGATCTGTACAGCGGGTGACGAGCTGTCGGTTGGTCGTCATAACTTCCTTTAAAACCCTCGTTACCTGCTACACCTGTGTCGTCCTGTGCAACTCAAGCACCGGAGCGCTCGTCCATGTTTAACGCAGCCTCGGTGATGAGGACAAGTCTTTAGAGGTTTGCTTAAAGACACAACCATCGCCGACTCAAGTGACATCACTCGAGCTCATGCTCTCCACAGCTCCCTCTTGAGACACAAAGGGCTTTTGTCACATGTGCCATCGTCTGGAAACAGGTGTAACATTGGCGAAGGTCCTCTTGTGCCACCCAGTAACATGCAAGCACCCACACTTCCGTGTTCAACTCCTCCTCACACACATCCACTTGTACCAGACGTTCACTAATTCTTTCATATTAAACTTCCATTGTGTCCTCCATCACTAAAACCCCAAGAAGGTCAGGTCTAACACTTCAGCACGAAAAAGATTATCCTCACATTATAACTTAAGAGCTTTAAAAAGGTTCACCTTGTGCTTTGATCTCCCCGAGGGGAAGCAGAGTTTCACAATAAAAGCGGCCTACAGAATATTTCATCACCACCCAGTTAAGGCTTTGTGGTTGAGATGAGTTGTGAAGCTTTCACAGGAGAAACGCATGAAATGTGAAATTCTGGTTTCAAGCGTTTGTTGTGAAGATGATGATGATGATGATGATGATGATGATCTCTTATGAGGAGCCTCAACAACAAAAATTATATTGGATATTATTAATTTCCTTCCTCAATTATCTCCATCAGCCTTGATAATCCGTTATTGGCCGGACCCTGACACACACACACACACACACACACACACACACACACACACACACACACACACACACCCACCAAATATACACATACATGCGCGTGCACTTAATCTTTTCTCTCAAAATCAATCACAAGACAATTTGCACATCCGCTCCTAAAGAAAATTACATTAGATCTGTTCGTTTTCAATAAATTATATTATCATTTACTTGAATGCATTATGTGTCCCAGTCTCCTGGCCTGGCTTGCACCGCGTTCCCATGACAATGTGTATTAGAGTAATGGTTGTGATGCATAATGGGCACCTTTCATAGGCTGGCCGGGGGTCAGCTGACATGTAATTAGGAGGCTGAAGGCTCGGAGGGCAAGCGTATTCAGTTCTTAGGTATCCACATTAATATTGAAGAGTTCGTAGAGGCAGCTATCCGCGGTCAGCGTCGATGTTTTCCATCACTTCTCCAGCTGCATGTTAATTTATCTGTGGTAAAGGCTGAGACTGGGGTGAAATGATTATACTTTTAATTTGCGATGACTCTGCTCTGTGCGTGGTTGCTGTGCTCAGGTCTGCAAACTCCACCGGGATGACAAAGGTGACGGGTCTGACAACATAGATGGAGTAACTCAGTTTGTCTAAATTACGCTCCAGTGCATGATGTTTAGTGCTGAAATGATGATGTCGATTTAGGATTTGATCAATCGTTAGAAAATTACTTGCGGTTAATTCTGCTAATCATTTAATCGGATCAGTTTTATAGTAAACATGCCCAGTGTTTTCTGGCTTTTGCTTCTCAAATGTGCCACAGCTGGCAGCAAAATGACACCGACAGCAGTGCATGGCGTTGCATCATTTAATAATAGCCCAAACACACACCGCACGGTGTAAACAGAGGCAGTAGTTAAGGTACGGTGGCTGAGGTGTGTCATTCAGGGGAGAGACAGCTGCTGCTTTTCTACAGAGTTAAGAACTAGGATTTTACAAAGAAGGAAAAAAGACATGCACCAACATCGTGACGCATCATGTTCAGTGAATCAATTCAATGCTTTAATGGTAATGCTGGAAGGTAAGGTTACTGTGGATCAATTAAAGTCTAACGTCATGAAGTTTTCATGAAATCAAAGCCTGTTTCTATTATTCATGTTTGTTTTTTCATAAATAGCCGCTGAATGTAGTTACGTCTCTTTAGCAGCATCCACTGTTTTATTAATGCATGCATGTTAATTCATCACAGAGCTACGTCACTGTTTATAGTGTTTGCTTTCCTGCAGCTGTAGCACAGCTGGATTGAGTCACTGCTAATGCTAACTCTGCATTTTCCTACTGCCTCACATTTAGTGGCTGTAAATGCGAAGAGGTCACATGTATTCAACACAATGGTTAGCACAGACATTCACGGCCATTTTTAACTTACATGAGATTTTAAACAATAATACAGCAGCAGCTGTTTTTTAGTAAAGATAAAGTGGAGTAATGGCGTCCTGAGCAGACACACTAAGCCACACCCCCTCTGTATATGTTTTACTATGCTCTTTGTTTTGGTGGCTCGTGAGTTCCTCCTGTTCAACCACGTTTTTTGGCAAGAGAGATGAGACCAGAGCGCAGGTGGACTGACCACCGGCTTAAATCGCATTCAGCCGGTGGCCCCGTCAAATAATCCATAAAAGTTTTTAAAGCCTTTATCGGCTCCATCAGTGTTTTTACCGGAGATCCTGCTCTGGTTTTCTGAGAGGAGAACCCTGCCAGCTGCTCAAGAGTCCAGCTGGACTTTTTCTCTGTCCATGTGTCAGTAACTCGATGCTTCATAATGTCACACGTCTGTTTTCATTAGTGACGGCTACGGTAGCATTGGCAACGTCAGCTTACTTACTGTTACCCTTATCTTACATGTGTTCAGCAAATGTTGCTATCGCTAGCTGGCTAACTAACAGGGGTGGCCAACGAAGCATCTGTTTCGGTCTGAGATCCAGGTGTCCTAGTGCGACATTTAACGGCGGTGAATATCATATATCTAACCTTTAAATATTGCAGAAAGCAATATCAGCGACAAACTATCTGTCCTGTGTCCTGCCGTTGTGTGAGCACTTAATACTCATGGCATGATGGGAAAATAACCACGGATATTGTCGTCTCAATGTACACACACCTCAAGGTTAAAAGTCGGCACAGCCTCGGTACTCACATGTGGGTAGTAGTCCATGACCAGCAGGTACTCCGTGCGACCCTCTTGGCCCGTCCGCTCGTCAGCAGCCACAAACCGAGCGATGTTGTCGTGCTCCAGCAGCGGTAGCCGGTAGATGGAGCATTCGTTTAAGAAGTTCTGGCGGTTGGCTGCAGTGAACACCTTCACAGCGACGGGCCGTTCATCCAGCGAGCCACAGTACACAGTGCCGTATCTGCCACGTCCAATCAGCTGAAAAAGGTTGTGGAGGGATAGGACAAGACTATTAATAGACTTGTTTTGTAATTCTAAACCTTCAGCACTTGCTCGTCTAACAGGAAAACAAGGAATGAAATGATCATTTTGTTTGTGCCGCTTTGGAATGTCACAGAAATACTGACGAGTAAAGACACAGAGAGGCTGTTTGACAAAACACATAAAACACACAAAGAGGTGAACGAGCACAAATAAAGACAGCCGAGCAGGCAGGGAAGGCAGGGAATAAACTAAATTACAGGCGAACAGCTGAGTTAAACAGTTAAAACGGCACTAAGTCAGGTCCAAATCATTCAATTAGTTTCCTGAATTAGCCAGAGCACAGCGTGCCGTTAAGGTCAAAAAACACTCCGCTTGAAAAGTCATCTGCACAGGAGCAAGAGATGAATTCATTTATTTCTGTGCAATTTCTACTTCCACATCTGCAACAGAAAAAAAAAAAAACACATTAATGTCTGGCTATAAAATATACTGTGAAAGAAGTGGATGGCTGTTTTGTCTGGGAGTGCCCCTCCCTCCCCCTCTGCAATGAGTTAGATGTGAAAGAACGTGTGCCTGCATTTGATAAGGTACAAGGACGGCGTTCTGAATTCAACTCCTGCCTGAAAAGATATCACCCTCTGTGCCCTGTTTTGAAACGCAACAAAAAGATGTCAGGAGAGGAGGAGGAAAACATCGCTGCATCTCGGTAGTTGTTTCATTATGTTCAGCGCCGATTGGCCGGCTGCCTCTCCTCCGTCTCGTGAAGATGCACGGCCGAAGCGCCGGTGCCTGACACGGCAAACATTTCACAGCGCAGTCATCCTGCCGCTCCATTTGCAAAGATTTATTGTTCGTGTTAAAACAGCTGATATTTTAAAAGCATACGGTAGTTTTCGGTGTATTCCTGACAGACACTGATTTCACCTCGCATGCAGTCTGATAACCAACGTGCAGAGACTTGAAAATTGCTGGAGACAGACAAGACAAGTCAGTGTTTAGCTCTGATGTTGTCAGTCATGTTATTGTTGGGTGGTAAAGCAGCTGAAAGCAACGATGCGTTCGATAACAACAGAAAAAAAACAGCATGATCCCTGAGAAATAAACATGTAGAGCTTGGCTGTTTAAAGATGACACAGCTGTCAAACATGTGTATTATGTCTTATATGCCTCAGCCACTTTCCCCAGCTCCCTTCAAGAATGCGAACAAAGTTATTTCTTCCACACATTTCATTTGCAAGGTCTTTCCATTTGGAGTTAATTAAGCTGTCATCTTTTAATTACTGCTTCTCTTATTATCATGAACAGGTGAGAATCTTTCTTCTTGATCTCTTCTGGTAATTTCCCAACAAATGAGGTTTTCTTGAATCAAAGTCAAATGAGTGAATTTCTTTAGAAGTTCACTTATTTTTATTTTCACTTCCACGTTCCTCGTTATTTTGTGAAAAAAAAAAAAAAATGAAGGGAAAATTCCCAACTGTCTATTATGAGTGTGGACAACACTAACTTTGCACTGAGCACCTCTGTTGTAACAACGACTCCAGCGAAACGACACTCGGGCAAAGCTCTTAAAGCTTTCAGTTTCACATAAATCATTCAAACTCTTTTCCTGTGTATGTGTTGTTGTTGATTTAAAGCACCTTTGAAAGGTGCAACAAGCCTTTAAGTTTATTGCATGTCAAACTGTACAAGATGGAATCTAATACAACCTTGTTCGTACTGCGATATCAATAAACTTTCACCACAGACCTAAAACCTGGAAGTGTAAATGGGCCTTTACTACGCGTCTGTGCTGGAGAAGTAGCAGCTAACGGCAGAAGATTTGTTTACAAGTTTCAAGAAAACTAGGTGCAATAGCTGCTTATCCAATGGACTATTTGAGGAAAGTCATGAGTTGTTTCACTTTGATGGCCGGCCAGATTTACTGGACCAGATGTCACGCAGAGGTAGAAAGACATGAAGTCCCACCAGACAGCAGGACTCCCACAGCAGCCAGCTGTTTGCAGAGGTTTGGCCAAATTGAAAGTGAAGGTAGTAAATACAACAAACGGACTAAAATGTTACTGCAATTTGATTCAAGAAAAGTGAAAGTGAAAGTGAAAAGAATCCGGCCTCAACAACAGGACAATGATCCAAAGTAGATCTAAAAAAATCCCCCAGGAGCCGAGTCCAGAAACACAAGCTGCAGCTTCTGGAACGATCCCTCACACTTCCCCGACTCCAACATCCTTGAAGATCTGCGGTTAGATCTGAAACATGCTGCGTGTGCAAGACGGCCTAAAAATATCTCCGAACTTGAAGTGATCCGCAAGGAGGAGCGGGAGAAAATAGAAAAAGACTTTGAGCGGGATACAAAAAGCATTTGCCGCTCGGATTAATATTGCTGCCTTGGAGACTGTGTTTCACCTCCACTGAACCAAACAGTCAGCAACAAACATAAACACTCATACAGAGACATTTCTGGACATGTAGATGGAATAAATGTTGATTTTTACTGGAGATAAATAGGTAGTTTTCAAGCTAAGGGGTCGTATAATTAGGAGGCTCATGCTGATTACTTTAATGTCAGGGTTCCCGCTCTTTTCTTGAGATCATTTTCAGTGACGATCTCAATCATGTGACAGACGGGAATCCAAACACCGACATGTTCCCATCTGTGGAAGTCTGGTTTGATTCTACAGTCTATACTTATTCATGAAATCCTCTCTTACATGCTTAATTAATTATGAAATTATGACAAATTGATCGCAAGTACTTTGTCGCTTAAATAAATAAAATGTATGATTATTGATTTATAACCTGACTCACTTTTTTCTAACGAATTATACTAACCTCCTGCCTGAACACCAATAACTAAGCAATAGTAATATTATCTTGTACAGACAGAACTGTAATATTAATGTAATAACTTTTCTTTTTCTTTCTTTCAGAAAAGTTCAATCGTACTTCCATCGTGTCGTCTCTTGTGGCGCCGGGTTGATTCATTTCTCCTGCTCCTCCTGTAATCCCTTCACCCTGCACACATCGTCACTGAGGCTGCATATCACCCAGACTCCTCCGACTTCCTCTCACAATATGAGCTCTGCCGCTGCCGTATCAGGTTCCCAGGATCCCGTATCAGAGTAAGCAAATTCCTATTTTTGTGTGCCCAGACGTGTCACTTAATGCGTCCTGCCACGATCGGATGATAAAAGTCACATTGAAACGACAAATGTAACCGTAACCCTTGATGTATTTTGGGTGTACTTTTTTTTTTTTCCTGCCTCTTTGCCTTTGGTTTCTCCTTTCTGTTTGTAACTCGTTTCCCTCCCGGACACGCTCCCCGCCTACCGCCGCAGAGGCCGGTGATAACGCAGTGACGATACAGGCGCTCATCTGCTAGACCGCAGGATTTGGGGGAATAGATGATGTAGTGAGCCACGCTGTTAAGAGGGATTTATTTTTTGGATGGCTTAATGCCATTTTCACATAACCAAGTATACATCACCAACATTACTAACGAGAACATAAACAATGCACCCGTGTGGAACTGTTGCGGAAATGTTCCTAAATCTTAAATCAGTGAAGCTGCTGCGGCACCGGCTCCCTATTGGCTCTGGTGGTGGCTCTACACCACCACGCTGAATTATTGGGCTCCTTCCTGGGGAAAACAAACTGAATCAGGTGACGGTTGAGCACAAAACTAAAACTATTTCAAGTGAGACGCAGAGAAAAGAGATGGAGAGAGGGAGAGAAACAGCGGTGTGGATACTGACCTCCAGCAGTTTGAGATTGTCTAGGTCCAGAGAGCTCTCAGAGCCAGCAGCCTCCATCATATTCAGGTTGTGAAGGCCTTGCTTACCATCTCCTGTTAACAAAGAAATTCAGACCAAATTCAAGAACACGTATGAACCAAGATGCATTTAAACAAAAGATCATCTTATATTCCATTTATTGAAGTAATTGCAATTCTATCAAAAACATTTAAACAGCCTTGAATAATGAATGTCCTCTGCTCTTCCTCACAGCGTGGCGCCATGGTAACTCACCGTGCGTCATGCGGTAACCAAAGAAGGCTGCTACAGCAACCACAGCCATCACGGAGACTGTTGCCAGGGCGATAATTACCGTCTCTTCGTAGCGCAGCGGGCGAGGGTCTGCAAAGGGGGGGACACAAGGCACAAATCAAACTGCGACCTTTATGAAGGAGGAGCACATGAAACCATGCACTGGCCTCAGAGGGACACCACACACCGGAGCCGTCCTCCATACTGTGAGTGGCCAGTTTATTAGGTACACCTGAACAATCTGATGCAATCCAGAGCAACAGATCTGCTACACACACACACGCACACACACACACTGTCTATTAAAGTCTCATGTAGAGGTTGTGCCACTGTAAAGTTAAAGGTGGATCACAACATCAGCTGAAAACCATCCAACAATCATCAATTATTAATTCATGATTTCATCTGAAATAGGAAAAGTGATATAAGGATGACGAGCTTGTTAAGATTTTTAGCCGTTAGCTTGTTTTATTTTGAAAGTATTGTTGAATTGGGTTTACGCAGATTATTTTATTTTTGTAGCCTGTGATTACGTTGCTCCCGTCATGTGATGTTTAAAGGCATCCTGTGATGTCGTTGGCCGCTAGTGGCGCTGCGCAGCCATGTTTTCACGGAGCCCTGTTTTGTTTGTGCACTGCTACACAAAGCTGATTATTAGCAAGTAAACACACTCAGCCCAAGGACACACACAGGTTTTGTTTTGGTGAGTAACTCTGACTGTAAACTTTGTTTGTTTACAAGACGACTCTACAGGGAACTTTAATCCTCACAGGGAGCCACGCTATAAGCATCTTGACCTTTTGGCTCTGTCTGTACATGCTGTTAGTGTACCACTCTTTACGTTTTTTATTGCGCATATTTACAATTTTCAGAGTCAGTCTGGGGGGAAATACTGAAACATCTTCCACTTAGAGAAATAATAGGGGTTATTTGAGGCTGGGTTTTGTGAGGTGCTGATCTAAACTCGGTGTATTACCTGCAGCAGATTCAGATCAGCTCTCGGTTTAGAGAAGCAGCAGGACGGGGCAGAAGCTGAGCGATGTGCTGCTGTGGACAAGGGCCGTCCGCAAAACTGTGCTTTAGCCACTTTAAAAAAATGCCCACAGAATAAAAAGCCAACATCAAAACCAAGTGTGCAACTTAATTTAGAATATTTCAACGGAATAATAAAGTGGTGAAAACATTCAAAATGAATCGTAAACTCCTAAGCTGCTGTCCGCAGCGCTCCCGGCTGCTGATCTGAATCTACACTGACTATAGATAAGTACCTCACACAGCCCCACGTTAAATAACCTGAACTATCACTTCAAGGCTAAACTAGCTTAATTAAAAAGAATGTGTTTTAAAATGACTGCTACTGCTCAGGTAGCACCTCGTCCTCACAGGTCTAAGATTAGCAAGCGGGCACAGTTAGTTTTTCCTTCCCAGATGGCGGGTCAATAATCTCAGACGACGTTGACATTTTAATATATTGGGTGTTCCAGTATGATCAAGCATGTTGGAAACTGCACGAGGGGGGGCAATCAATTATGCCAAACAACCATGAAGCATGGACAACAGAGTGGAATAGCAGCGCAGGAAGGCAGGAAGGCAGAAACAGAGGATGAATGGGAAGTAAATGGAGGGAGCAAATGAGAAAAAAGAAAAAGAAGAGAGCAGTGGAGAGCTGGTCAGATGAATGTGATTACAGTAGCAGGTTGGAGCAGTTAGCTGAGGTGGCTGCAGTTTCAGCTGTCTGCTATTGTGATTAATGAAACTGCATCTTCTATAAGTGCTTGAGACAAACACAAACACACACACACACACACACACACACCACACACACATATATATCTTGAATATACCAACACTGGCCCTGCTGTCATATACCTCTATTCTTTACTCTGCAGAAACACAGTGAAGAAGTCCAGAGCAATTTGCCGGATACATACACAAACACTGTTACATCAGTCAACGCACTGGTGCTGCTGTGAGTAACCAGCTTTATTAATAATTGATGGCTGCAAGAGCCTGAGGGCGGCTTTGAGTGACATATAAGCATGAGCACGCACACACACACACACACACACAGGGATCCACAGGGCTCCCCTGAAATGCCAAGGTCAACGAGTTCATAATCAACAAAAGGGTGGTACAGGAAGCCAACTGACAAACACACACACACACACACACACACACACTGAAGTGACCAAACAACACACAAGCCAGCTGCTTAAAACCTCCACACTATTACACACTGTTACCTTTTTATATCACCAACAAAATCATTTCTCAAATATTCAAAGTAAGATCATATTTCCATTTTAAGCTTCTTTACTCTAAATATCGTCAAGAATGAACAGAAGTAACAACTATTTATAAAAAATTGAAATGTCCCCTGTGGAGTTTTTCACTGGCAGTGTTATGGAGCATTATTCACCTCATTTTGTTTGTTTGCATGATTTAAAATATGTTTTTTGTTTTTCTAATATTCTATGAGGAAGTTAATCCGTTCAACACAATCGTTAGACCTTAAGGACAAACACAGAACACTGACTGAAACGTGGCTAATGGTTATTTGCAAGAAAATTCCACAGAAGTGCCTTTAAAATAAGCTCCGCCTCCACCAGCTCCTTTAAAGAGCTGCTGATATTCAGAGGAAGGGAAGTGTCTGTGCCTGTGAGGTGTATCGTCGTCTGTGTTTCTTGGCTTGAGATCACTCCGGGAGCCAAGTGACTCAAACCAGTTCTACCTCTATTAATACTGGCACTAATTCTGCTCTGTCAGGAATTAACAATGAAAATCAAAAATAGGACTCTGAGTGAAAGTACAACCCAAACTCGAATCTCGCCGATTAATCAAACTTCCTTCAAACCACCAGATGGTTTTATTCACTAACTTTCTCCGGTCTTTGTCTCTTCATCTGTCGACTCAGTGAACAGTCACCGACACGCCCGCAGACACTCAGATAGAGCAGACGCCTTGTAATCCGTGGAATGCGGAGAGACGACATGGAGGGTAGAGAGCGTGTTTATGTGTGGGCAGGAGAGATGATGAGCTGCCGCCGCTGTGCCCCCCCCCCCCCTTCCCCACAACATACATTTCTTTCATCCACAGCTAAACGTTAAGAGCGAGGAACAATTAACAATACATCTGTTTTCCTTGTTTGACACCTTAGGAAGAACTCACCAAGACACTTAGAAACACACGACAGATGGGCACCGACACAAACAGAATTCAGAACCAAGCGCTCTCACAGCCCGTCAGTGGATGCAGTCTATACCAGCTCTGAGGGAAAGACGCACTCAGAGCTTATCTGTGTGTGAATGCAAACCATTTCATCTATACAATTCACAGTTGTCAATGTTCACAATAGATGGCAATCACAAAGCTCAGATCTAAGCCTAGCAGCTGAATGATGAAGCAAGGAGGAGGAGGAGGAGGAGAGAGAAAGTAGGTGCAGGTACTTCAACAGCTCTGACGATTTCAAACATCCATTCATTCTTTTCTGTTAATAGCTTTGTGTTTCGGTACTGTGTGGGCCTGCATTTGTTTTCTCCTATTCTTTTTTTTATTAGACATTTTTCTTTTATTGACTCCCTCCGCCTGAGGTACCCGATCGTATGAGACATGACTGTAACTCTGATACGAATGTTAGAATCTCTCCGCTCCACAAAACTGCTCCATGAAGGCTAAATATGGTGACCCGAGTCAATTTAGTCTGTAATAAATTTAATATAAAACCATCAATGCAAATTCATACAAGCAGCGTGAGTTATTTTCCTAACCCAAGCAGACTCTCAATCACAGAAAGCACAGCTACCTTCTATATTTACAGGAGTTTATTCCTGCAGCTGAAACGACCTGATGTCACATGTCATCAGTGGTTAAGTGATTTCCCTCAGTGCCTCTATTTTCAAAAAATACATTCACAAAACCATGAAAGCATAAGCGTACACTGAGATCTGGTTTATGAAATCTACCTGTCTGACTTGCTTTTGAAGGTTATAAAAAAATAAAGGAAGCTGCATCAGGAAGAGATTGAAAGAAACGCATGTTGGATATCAACTATTGTATGACTGTGAAAATGTGACTGTCCTTACAGATGGGCTGTGCAGTGGTGGGGCTGGGCAGCGGGAAGTCCTCCGTGAAGTTGACGTTGCACATGTCGCTCCCGCAGCAGCAGAAGTGGTACGTCCCGTTCTGGATCTGCGGCGGGAGGTTGGTCACCACGCAGCGGTCGTCGCGGCAACCCTGGTGGTCGCCCAGGTGAGTCCAGCATCCTGACAGAGAGGGGGCGACGGAGGAAGAGTGAGGACGTTACTAGGTGAATCACAGGTGTTTACGCCAAAAGACTCATAGCCAGAGTGTTAACCCTGTTTCCAGCAAATTCAAAAAGATGTTTGTACCTGAGAGAATCATCATTTCTCTCAGTATGTATTAATATATAAATCTGACACCGTCTGCCCCGTCGTACCTTGTTTGACCAGTCGCACTTCGCCCGGAGGACTTTTCTCCCACAGGCCAAAACAGTGGCTGCCCTTAGCGCACCGGATGGTGGTGTTCTCTGGGGAGACGCGGCCTTCCCCCCCGGCCACCCGCTCCACCTCCCACTGCTGCTGCTGGTCCGTGAAGGCACACTCCCTTTCCTCGCCCTGCGCCGCTATAGACAGATAACAGAGGGAAAGATTAACTTATATCAGTTCATCTCTTAATCAATTATTGCCCTAATAAACCAAATGCACATGCACACATATTTAAACTTTATAATTTTATTAAAAACATACATGTACACACATTTCCTGCCTGATACTCGTCTGTCTATACAGGAAGAATCCACAGATGAAAAATAGCTGTCTGCCTGCAAAGTCTGCTGCCTCTCACAAACTAAAAGATCAATAGAAATACCAATTTATACTGTAGCCTGAAGGACATAACGCAAACACATACAGAGGCAGAGGGAAAGTGGGCATTAGTGTTCAAAACAGTTCAATTAAAAACATAAATCAAAACTGAAAACACGCACATTAAAGCTCTCGCCTTCAACTTAATGAATTCCACTGATTTATGACTCATGGCCAAAGTTTGTTTTCTAATTGTTTACAGAAATACCAATGAACTTCAGACGTTGTCAAGTGGTGTTCTGAGACTGTTTTCTTGTGAGAGAAACAGTTAGTGCCAATGTCAGACCATGTGTTTGTGTACATGACCTGCATTGTGGGTAATTTCAGATAAGGAAGACATGACGTGCCAGTTTGTTTCCCTTTACCCAGCTCCTCCCTTTCCTCTATCCGGGAAGGGAGGGTGGGGGATTGAGGGTGTGGAGTCTGCTCTGGAGGGGGGCGGGAGGAGGGTGGCTGTGCTCTGCCCAAGGTCAAGTTAGCCTGTGTGGGCAGAGGGTGACGCGATGAAGCGTTAGCGCTGCTGGGCACGGCGCCAACTTTCCTCCTCTGCTCCCAACCGCAGATAAAGCTATCAACCCTGGCCTACTGTGGGCCTCGGCTGCCCTCAACCTGTGGGCCTTTACTGCCTACTGTTCTGTGGGACTGCCGTTGCCAACAGAGGGAGGCAGGCTGTGTACACACAGAGTGGGAAAGGAGTTCAAACTACGGGTTAAAAATGTGGAGGAATTTTCATTTTGATGAGGAAACTGAATTTCAATGAGCTTGCGACGGCACGGCCGGGGTTGGCCGTTAGATTCCCGGCGGGGCAGACGATCCTGCGCTTGCATTTATTTCCAGCACATTAACAAGCTCGGGGTTGAAATGACCACCAAACGCTGCACACTACAAACTGTTCGCTGATATATTATGCTATATTACACATGCTATCATCTTGTGCACAAGTTCAATCATACCTCCCACCTTCTATTGAAACAAATCCTATTTAAAAACAACACTATCCCCACCCTTTACATGAAATGCAACAAACAGACACTAAGCAGATTAACACGGAGCTGTGCTTTCATTTGAGCTCAAAGCCAGCTCCAGCTCTTAGCATGGAAGATGTGAAAAATAACTGATCTCAGAAGACTTTCCCTAAAATGAACATCAAGTCTACTGTCAAACTGGAGTGGTTACCACGGAGACATAACTGGCGGATAATCATTCATATTTTACTACCTTTTCTATTGCTACAGAGGGAAGATCAGTTCTGATCTATTGGAGTGAGGCCACACCCACTCACATACGAATATTTTCATTTTCAAACAGCTTTTTAAAATGAAAATATTCTCTGCCCAGACACCTGTTATAGCTCCGTATCTGAAATAATCTCCGTCCGAACTGAAAACGCACATCACATGACCCAGTCACCTACACCGGGCCTGTCGGTGTAAACAGGAAGCAGATTGTCTACTCTGCAGGTGGTTGCTTAGTTGCAGCAAATGCTATGCGGACGAGAAACGGCTCAATTTGACCTGCTGCTTGCACACTGACTAAGGGGAAGCGTGTGTGCATGTGTGTCAGATGTGGTATCATGACATCTAACTAGTCCAGACTGTGACACTAAAATAAGCCAACAGTGTTTCCAAAAGTCTAGAATAGTGTGGACGCCAGGCGTAAACAAAAGTGATGCATTTTAAAACTAAAACGTATTAGTGTGGATGTGGCCTTAAACAGCTGATAAAAACACAACATAAATGTATTGTCTTTATTATAAATACTCAAAAAGAATTCAAATTCCCATTAAAGACACCGCAATGTAATATAAAATACCACTTTATCATGACAACACTGTAATTTCAAGTTGTATTTTACTCTTGATGATATGTAAGGGATGGCGATGATTTATCTGCAGCAGAATAAGCTGAGCTTTTATATGTTCTCTTTATTTCCCTCTCCATTTACCATTACTGAAAGCAGGAAGTATTTTAGGCTGCCCTTGCTACTAGAGGACATGTTAACAGACAGGTGCGGACAAGTGTGCTGTGGCAGCATTTATGAGTAGGACATTAAAATTCAGACAAATATCATTCGAATCGTTTTTAAAAATATAATTTATTTTATCAGAAAAACAATCATTATAACAAGGGTTAAAATTCCTTGTGTAAAAGTTGATTTTAAACAAACATAAGCTACAAACATTAACATATGTGTGTAAGTAGCTTACTTCCTACAGTAGTAACTGGGGGTTAGTCCTTGTATCTTACACCACATTATTTTAAGGGATCACAGGTTAAGCTAAACTACAGCTAGCATAGCCACTGTGCTACTATATCAGACTTGGGCGAACGTTAGCAGCTCTTTGAAAACATGCTGTTTTTGTCAATACAAACAAACATAAATCTAACGTCTGTGGTGCTTGTGTAAGTATGTAAGCTAAATAGCTAAATGAGCTCCTGTTAGCGGCCTAATGTTATGATTTTCCGTATCATGCTAATGAAGTTAAGTCAATGCCGTTTCTTTGCTTCCACATTTACTGAGAAATGTTGATTTTTTTTTTTTGCCTGTTTAGCTTTAGCCTGAGACCTGTTAGCATGATCTCATTCTTGTTTTAAACAAGTCAATTTGAAACATTTCAAACATCTCATGAAGCTAATGTTAGCTTAAATAGCTAGCTAGATGCAGCTGAATAAAACATGCTAGCACTTTGTCATTTCAGCTAACATTAACTGACATTAACTGACGGTCACCAGAATACTTTTCTCCAGCACTGTTTGAAATCAAGGACCCAGTATTTCAAGAATTACTAGGACTTTTGAGTAAAATCCTGACCTCGTTTAAAATGGGATAATATGAGAAGATCATTCACCTCATAAGGTTTAACTATTTAGCCATCGCATTGTGCTGGAGAGACACCTTCCTTGACTGTGATGCTCAATCTCTCGCACTTCTTTTTTCACTTCCCAGCAGCCGGTTCGGACAAGGCACAAGTCTAAAAATGAAGCCAACCACAACAATTTCCTTTCGTGCTTCGATTACGTTTCCTTTTAATTACCTCAACTAGCGAACGAGGGGTTAAAGAGGATATGGGTTGTAGAAAGATTGTATAAAGAAACAATAGAAGGAAGTGCAGAGCCAGTGACAACACCCATACACAGGAATGGGAGAACAAAAATCCATACAGCAGAGTATCTCCTGTCTTTCTCTGTACACCCACATTCATTTTTAACATTTTTACTGCAATTTAAAAGCTATGAAATGAAAAACCCCACAATGAAACTCACTCTGCAAGGACCCTTGGGGATAAATAAAACCTGAAACAGCAGATAAAAGGCTTAGTTTTATCTCGAAATAGATTTTCATTCACAATTATGATTGATTTTTGCATTGTTGCAAGAGAAAAGGTTATTACAGCAATTTTTTTTTAATACAAAGCAAACAAAGAAATGCCTCCATATAAAAGCTACTACGTGTGGAGCAGGTATCAAGCATATCAACCTTCATCCTCCACTTTGTCTCGTGTCATGTAAGGTGGAGAACAGTGCCAAGAACCATGTCCACAATCCCCTAAACCTTCACCCCCCGCCCGACTTCAACCCGTGACCGGTGTCTGACTGAAATAACATTATGACACAGTGACTGACGTGCAACACTGTTAAATAGTTTCATTGTGCCGGCACGGCTGCACATAACAAGCATGCATGAGATTAATGGAAAGCACGGACTGATCACAGAGGAGCTTCCTTAATTCCTATTTCCTCCAGATTCTTAACACAAAGGGGCTGTTCACCCTCTGAAATATATTTATTGGATTTAGTATGAAAAAA
This sequence comes from Seriola lalandi dorsalis, assembly GCF_002814215.2. Lineage (NCBI taxonomy): Eukaryota > Metazoa > Chordata > Actinopteri > Carangiformes > Carangidae > Seriola > Seriola lalandi. The sequence continues at coordinate 559,349 of NW_019525451.1, forward strand.
CGAGGAGGGGGCGGGGGGGCAGTGTAGCATGGGACGGAGCTCAACCCCTGGCAAACCAGGTTTTTACTCATTTGTAGTCAGTTTTAATTGGTTTGTCTGCAGCTCCGCTCGGCTGTGGTTGGTTCTTTGACTAAATTCTGGTGTTTCTGATTGGTGGTGGCAGGCTCTGTCCCTGGGTCCGCTCTGTGGAGCTTGCTGTGTGATCTTGGCTTCCGCTGCAGTGTTGGATTGTGGGTCAGAGTATGCAGGCAAGGCCAGTGGAGTGAGGCCGATGATAGAGAGAGGGAGGGAGAGAGGGAGAGAGAGAGAGAGAGAGAGAGAGAGAGAGAGAGCCTAGTCATATCAAAAGACTTCGGAGTAGTTTTCTGCTCCAAGCCTGCTCATTGGATGATGGCGGGCACTGCTGAGTGTTTACCCATGGCCCAGTTATTTGCTAATCCCCCCCAATTGGCCTTCAGTGCACCCTCCCACCCACTCGGACTACCCCCTTCCCCTCAGCCTTGCTGCTAAAAAACAACAGCGATCTAATCTGGCTCTCTCCTTCCTACTGCCAAGGCCCACAGGAGCGACGCGAGACACGGCAGTCTGAGACTTGATTAAAAGTCACCCAGTGCACTGATGTGTCGGCTGTTTTCTCTCCACAACTGGTTCCGAGTTCACATCCAGGATTAGAGACAGAAACAAGAGGGTAGGAGGGGGGAGAGAGAGAGAGAGAGAAAAGAAGAAAAAAAAAGCAGAGGAGGCGTTCTTGACTAAAGGCTGAAACGTGCTCGATGCACCTGTGCACACCCCATCTCCTCTGCAGACATGCGTGCACTCTCTGCAGCCACTGAAGTACACAGGTTGCTTGGCCTTAAAGATGGAGAACTGCCATACACACTGATTCTGTGTCAGTATCAGACACGTATGCTTCTACACACAGCCCTGTTTCTCTCTGGGTGTTGTTTACCTTTGCAGACGAGCGCGCCCTGAGAACCCGCCGCCCATAATATGCCATCACGCGTGGCCGGTGCGTGCACAGACAGAAATGTTCAAAGAAGCACTATCTGTGCACACGTGCATGCTGTTTTCAACGCCGCGAAGCTCAAGCTGCTGCACAGCGACAGCCATCAGAGACATGCTTCGGCCTAATCGTGCCTGCTGCTGCTGTTTGGGTGCATGCTTGTTGCTGAGGTAGGATGCACGGGATTCAAGGGTATTTGCTGACACCCCCGATTCTCCAAGTCCCCTGGTTGAATTTAAAGATGTGGGAGGGGGGCGAGTGGATTTTAATCTATCCCATCTGTTGCCCTGGGACTGCCCCCCCCCTACTCTCAAAAACACCACCATTCTGTCTGTGTCTGTCTGGGTCTGGTACAGTTATGCTAATCCTGGGGCTTATACTACCCTCAAAGCTCAGAGGCCACCATTATTATTGACCATGATGCATTTATACCAAAATCCGTGCCCCCTCCCTCCCCCCTCCTCTATACCTTAACTTTCCTGAATATGTGATGAAAACACAGATGACATAGTGACCAAAGTGGTGTGTGCTATCACACAGCGGGGGGTATAATCTCAGATTATTTATGAACAAGCAAAAGTTTTGTTTTAGGCCGTGTCTGAATTTAGTCTTTGTTTATGACGACACCACTTCCTGGTTGAATGAATCAACAGCCAGCGGAGGCTTTATGGGCAACATGAAAGGTATTTTCCCTGTAACCCCCCCCGGAGTCCTGTGGCTGTCTGGTATGTCGGGGTTTCACCTGTTATGTGAGAGCTCACTGGAGTTGTGACGTCATGGCAAACTAAGACCTCATCCCTTTAAGATGAACGCAACTGAATCTGATAATAAATAATTTTATACGCAAAAATATCAAATATTAGTTTCAGCTTCTAAATTGTGAGAATTTTTCTTCTGTCGTAGTAAAGTAAAAATGGACTGGACAAAATAAAACAAGCTGATTTGATCATGCTTTTAACATTTTATATACTTAACAATTAATTGATCGATTGAGATAATAATCATGAGATTAAGTGATTATAACAATTATGGTCAGATGGAACTTTACACTAGAGCTACATCAATAAATTAGCCAGGCCAGTTGATCAGATATTAGCTTATTGCTGATGTATTGGTATATGTTGACCGATAAGTACTAAGAAATTGATTTGAGTTCATCCACCAGACAGGATGGACAAGTTGAATATCTTACCCTAGATATGATAATAATATTAATGATAAAGTTTATTTATAAAGCATGTTTCAAAATCTGAGATTGTAAAACACAAACTGTTTTTACAAGAACAAGCTGAAAAACACATCACACCCTAAAAACCATCTTCTGCTCTCCTCAGCTGTTTTCCCCTCCTGTGGGACGTCCGTAGTTTTCACCACTGGCTGCTTGTAATTCTGGGGAGCAGGAACTGCATCTCATTCTGCTGTGGAACTGTTGTAAGCTGATGTGGATAGAAACAGATATGTATGGTTCACCGGGTACAACTACAATGACAGAGCAGTAGCTGCAGAATTGTCTTCACAGCTACAAGAGAAAAGAAAAACGAGGCCAATCTCACCTTCAGTTGCTTACAAATGATCCTCTTTTTAATACTTTTATTTATGAAAATACAAAAAACCTCTAACTAAAGTTGAGTCCATACTCTGAGCAACGTTTATTGCCCGCTCTAGACTTATTGTCCCGGCTAGTCAAGGAGAACTCGTCGTGTTAATCATAGGCTGTCACTCTGAGTTACCATCTCAAGGCTGCACCTTTTGTTTTCTAAAACATCCGCTAATTTCTCCTTTTTGCCAAACCAGGAGGTCGAGTGAACAGTGTTCTATTGTATCTCACTTTACTTTTACCTCTGCTCCGAACTCAAACCAAGGTACTAAGAGAAGCAGACATTGATTTTGTTCATCCGACAGAGTACAACGCTTGCTGTATTAGATACCAAATGCCACCCCCTCCATTCCTCCATTCATTGGTGTGCTTCTCGCTGCAGTCAGTGTCATCTCCTCTCACGAAATAATGGATATCTCATGAAATATCTCACGACGTGGCCGGAGTGCAGAATACTGAAACGAAGCACGTGCAGCGCTTTTCTATCCTCCAGCCTCTGCAACTGCTTCCTTACTTTACAGTCCAAATTGCATCGCTCCAGTTGTGCAAACACCGATGCCAAATTGCTGGCTCCCAGTAAGCACACATCATTGTATCGCCTTTATTTTTTACTCCTACACATGACTGCCTCGCAGTTTTACAACTGATTTTACCACATTATTCATTCACCCATTTATCATCCTTGAGTTTTCCCCCCAGTGCGATGCAGCATCACATCCCAAAAATGCCATAATGCACATTCAGCAGTGTAGCTCTAGGGTCAGTGGCTATGCATCTTGATATTGCGGGGCCCTGGGCTGCAACACACTCATTAACGTCACACACACATTCAAACCACTGATGTATAAAATTAGTTTTTATAACTTGATTTGTCCTAATTCTTGTGCTGCACTCTTACAGTGTCTGGCTTTCACTAAAGCCAACATACAAGCTTTTTATAACAAACAGATCCATTTGCTGAATTATTATTACAAAAATATGAATGTGACATAAGATGGTGGCTTCATTTTACAGCAGAAATAATTAACTGATTCATCAATTAGTCTATTGGCAGAAAAACAATCTGCTTCCTACTCTTGAATTTCCCCTCGGGGATGATTAAAGTATATATCTATAAATAATGTTTTCAGACTCAGAATACACTATTAAAAAATTTTAAAAACTGATGCAGCAGAACCAGAGATTATGTCTTTTTCTTCTTCTTCTCCTTCCTTGATAAAACCAGGTGCTTACATTACCCACCAAGCAACTTGACTGACAACAGTTCATTCAGAGGTTTTGTATTCATCAACTTTTTTCCTTTATCATTTAAGTCTGATAAGACTGGAATCTGTCCTTGTTCATTCAGAGATCTGGGTGTGTGATGCTAGTAGCGGCTAATGCAGCCTGGTGACTTTAGCCTCAACTCTGATTTTATTTAATTTTCAAACTTGTAGTCTTCAGACCCAACCTACACTGACTCAAGTGACATCACACGAGGACATTTACTGGACTTGACACAGCTCCCACTGGACACAGAAAAGGCTTTACACAACTTTTTCATATATGCTGAATCACTCCCCAACATCTGAAAACACACTTGGAGTTCCCCTTTAAATCGATAATGCAAATGTGTTAGTTACAGCCCATAATATATAAATCTTGCACTCATATTAAAAGGTGCTATGTGTACGTTTTCTCCTCTGCTGAACATGGTTTCTTCCCAAGAACAGGTGGTGGTGTTTGTCGCCTGCCAAGAGCTTCAGCCATCACTGTAGGGCGCAGGGCAACCTGGACACGACAGTGACTCAGTGTCAGAAAGTGACAAGATGGTCCAGGTGGAGTGGGGCTAATGGTTAGCATGCTAACTTCAATAGAAAGGAATAGATAGGAATAGGAGTCGCTTTCCACAGCTGGAGACAGTTCTTGGTGAGTAGAGGAATGAAGTTTGATGCTAAACTAGCAACGTTTCTTCTAGACTGGTAAGTAAAGCAGCTGCTAATGCTAACGTTAGCGCTGTAGCAATAGCAAAATTTACAAATAGCTCCTTTAAATTCTGTAGGGTCCACTCTAAGATAGCAAACAGACTCGCAGGGACTGAGCATGCGTTTATAATCTCACTTTTTGCTGAGCCGCTGATGTGACCGCAGAGCTGACAGCTTGAACAGCCCCCCCCCCCTCTCCCTCCCCGGCCCGGGGCGGCTGGAGAGAGACGGCCCGGTTGGCTAACAGTGGTCCTGTCAACGCCACAGTATGGGGCCTACAGGACACAGCTTCAGGGTTTGGACAAGCAGAGCAAATGAGCATTCCATTTTATGCTATGGTTTAATACTTCAGCTCTAATCCTCTTTGGACCCCCAAACCTCCGGCTTACCTGGGACAACAGCAATAACAGGGCCTGAATATGGGTTGTGGCATACATTTCGAGCATGATTATGCTACAAGTTTGGACTTTACTTGAAAAGAATTTGGGGTAGAGAAAAGCCCCGAACTAATGGCACTATTTAAGAACACCTGTGGTCACACCGCAGGTAGTGTCTGCAGGCTTGTGCCACACTTGGAACTGTTTCTACTCCAGATTTTGTAGCAGCAGGCACACACCCACACGCTTATTAGTCACAGGGGACGTGGAGCGGAAGGACGACCTGAGCTCAGCTGCAAACAGGTTAAACACACGGCAGTTGGAAGGAAATTAGAGATAATTCTAAAAAGAAATGAAGGAAGGTAATAGGCAAGTTGGGGGAAAGGGAGGGAGGCAGTAATGTTGTTGGAGCTGAGAGAGAGGGAGCAAAGGGAAAGGTGCCTGGTCAGACAGATGACTAACATGCTCCCGCACACTATTAGGCTCTCTGCTTCCTCTCATCATCATCATCATTACAAGTATCATCCTAAGAAGTAGGCAGTGTGGATCTCTGCTTTGCATTCAGGAAACAGCAGCATAGGGCCAGCGGTTCGGCTCCTGTCTCTTTACAGTCATTACAAAGTCTGACTGCGGCCCTAATTAATTTTGCACAGTACAACCATTTGGATTTATTGGCTGTTTACATGGCACGCATACATTTAAGTATCCATTAATCGTCCTTGCATTGATTATTGAGTGAATACGTCAGTCCTCTGCCAGTCACTGTAGTCGTTAAACCGCTCTAGGGAACTGCTAATTTGAATATCACGTCTCATAAAGGTGAGCTTATCAAGGCAATAATATTACGCTATGTGAAATCTTTCAGGATAAATTACAGTTTTACATTCTGCTGATTATAGTGGTTTGGGATGAAAGAGGAGATGCTTCATGTCCTGATCTCTGCACTGAATCAAGCCTCTTCCATACCTTAAAGCTCCATCCAGTCTAAAGGCAGATGTCCATGTGTAGTGTGATTATAGATCAGCTCTAGCTTCTATATTAATACTGTGAAAGTATCAAAGCCTCAGTCCACAGAGAAATGCACACAGCCTGTATTCAGAAACCTTAAAACCAGCCGTCAGGACTTCCTGAACTTTATGATGTCACAACAAAACAGTCACCGCTCTCAGCCATGTCCGGCCCACCTGGACCCACCATCCAACCTTGCAGGATTTGGTTGCCCTTTGAGTGTTTTACCTGAAATCTGCTATACTTTTTTTGATCACACAGAAAACAGTCAGCCAATCAGATGAGGACCTAAGAGCCTCCTCTACTCTGATTGGCTCGCCGACCTGTTGTTACTAGAGCTCCAGAGATGTATATATCTCAAATATATCTTCTTATGGATCAACACTTATTGAAAACACAGGAGAAGAAGAAAATATGGAACTTTTTAAGTTAAAGTAGATAAGTTTTTCCTCCTCTCCTCTTCTTTCCTCTTGAAAAATGCAACGTTGACAATTACGGTTCTTGCTTGTCACTTTATTTAAGTGGGAATTAAAAAAAATGCTCAGGCTTCTACTTGTCTGTTAAGTGCAAATTTAAATGCAAATAGTTGCAAAGAGGGAAGTAGTCTCAGCATTATCAGCGTTAAGCAATGAGCAGTCACACAGAGTATTCAAATTACACTCCACACTCACATATTTCCCTCTACAACAGCAGCTTTTATTCTAAGCTTCTGATAATACCCTGTCTATGAATGTATGGAGGAGCCACAACAATAACACACTCACAGAAATGATAATACATTATTAAGAGGGTTGTTTACACATTCATTCACGCCCGCACACTCAAGATGTAACACCGGATGAGGGAACCATGCAACACAAGACCACCTATTTCCCAACACACTGCCAAAGCCTGAGCACCGTGTTGAACCTCTATCATTTAATTTCCCATCTTGTCAAATACCTATCCCGCCTTCCCACACATTCCACCGTTTGTTCCCTTGCATGCACAGCTCCTCCACCTCTGTGCAGCCCTGCTACTATCTTATCATGCTCAAGGTCTCACAGAAGCCTGGCTTCAGCCCAGAGTCTTGAACAGGGGGCACAACTTGGCAGACAAGGACTGCGGTATGTTTGGCAGTGTTTTTCCAGGCCTTTGTACACAGAATGATTAAAAAGGAGCCAGGAGTGCATTTGCTGCTCTGTTCAAGAGGCGATATCTGCGAAGGTTTACAACGAGATGAGCTCCACAGGATTGAAGCCAGGCAGACAGCAAGATGGAAGGAGAGATAAGAGACAGACATAAGGAGTATATGATGATAGAGGGAAATTATGCCTGATGTTGTCTGACTACAAGGAAAACTATCCATATTAAATGATAATAATTACACAATAATAACACTGAAGCTGCCCACAGTCCGGGAAACTTCAAGTATCTTACAGCAGCACATCTGCAACTACACGGTTATGTGGACGAAAAATGCAGACAGCACAAACCAAAAGGAGAGAAAATTAAATATTTATGAGAAGCACATTTAGCTCTTTCAAAACAACAACAAAACAAAAAAAAATCAATTCACTAATAAGCCACTTACCAGCCACAGAAGTCAGGAGAATAGTCAGGCAGAACCCAAATTTAGCCAGTGATTTCATCGTGATTCTGCCTCCAGCCATGACAGTGTACATCGACTTTGCTCTGGTAGTTGGAGCTCCTCCGTGTCTTCTTGTATTTGTTCGTCCTCTTTGCTTTATTATTATTATTTTATTTTTTTCTCCTTCAGCTTCCACTCGTTGTTTTCACCCCTTTTTTTCCTCACGTCAGCTCAATAACTTGAACTGCTCTCTCAGGCATGGAACAACACATCGAGAATTGATGCGAAATAAAAAAAGGCGCTGTTGTGTTTGGGTCCGGGGTGCTGGGGGTTGGTTGGTGGTGGTGGTGGTGGGTAGGGGGTCGGCTGAAGTGGTTTAATAACTAACATTAACTGCCGACAAAAGTTAAAGTTAGTCCTGCTGTCGGCTCCAGCAGAGAACGAGAAGATGCACCGAGCAGCTAACTTGTTTTACGGATCTGCCATTTACAACTAGCCAGCGACCAACGTCCATAACTGCTAGCTAACATGCTAGCTGCCTAGGGGCGACTGTCTGGTGCTACAAAACTTAGGCAAACAGGTTAAATGTCGCTAAAATAACCAATGCACAACTAATTCGACTATATACAAACAATTCCCATTTGTACAATTTCAAAAAAACGTCCTCTCGTTCGACACTACATGCAGGAATTTAGCTTATAGATCTTAGCCAATTAGCTCGGTTATGTTGCAAGCAGACTGCTATCGACGCTAACAGCCGCTAGCCTAAAAAGCTAGCTTAGTTAGTTTTTCACGTCCCATCATATTTTCACGATGTTCGTTACGGGGGGAAAAAAAAAAAAAATTCACAAGTAAACCGCGCCTACAACGAGCTTCCCTGGCTTCTGAGAGACGGAGATCATTACTCCGGTGCAGGCAGACGACGAGGGGGAGGAGGAGGAGAAGATGGGTTTCTCTTCGTCTGATCCTCGGCAGCGTTTGGCACTGACGGTTTGGAGCTCCGCTGGGCAGCCAGACAGGCAGTCAGACAGACAGGCAGGGCGGCTGGGAACGCCTCGTTTGCAGGCTTGTCTGGACCGCTCGTCTCCGGTATCAGGTTGCTGTGGGTTGGTGTTGGGGGTGGAGGACAGTCCTGCTCGGCCGGGAGGGGAGCCGCAGCGCCGCGGTGCCGCAGACTATGGATACAACACCCAGGAAAAATATGCTGCGTTCAGGCTCTCACTGTAAGTTTTAAATTCGTTATTATCATATTATATCCTACTCTATTCTATTCTATTCTGTTCTATTCTATTCTATTGTATTCTATTCAGTATTATTATTGTTATTATTATTAGTGATAGTAGTGGTAGTAATAACCTTATTTTAACGATTCATGCTTAAAAATAAACACTTAAAACTCACAAAATCTACAATGTTTCACTAAATTTCCGATTGCAGTTAAACGCATCACAATATAATCAGCTACTGGTGCTACTTTGCTGCCTCTGTGTGTTCTTATAACGTTATAACAGGCTTAGATCCTACAGCACAGGCTGTGTTATAGAGGAGCATTCCTGCAGTGTATTGGACTGTATGGTTAAAAACAATAATTATTCCAGTAGGTGGCAATGTTAGTGTGTCTACAACAAAACTGTGCGGTTTGTTGTTATATAACCTTAAAACAGCATTCAGTGCTGCTTAAATACTTTATGCGCCTTGTTTTCGTGCAACCATGAATGCACTGATTTTTACCTAAATCACCTTTGATATTTTTAACACTATCTGTTATGGAAACACACAGTGATCCAGAATATAGGAAATACAACAAAGTGGACACTATAAAGTCACTGTTAAGTGTGTCACAGCCACATTTTAAAAACAATGCAGTCATGCCATATGCTGTAGCCTTCAAGTGTGATGGATGAAGTAGTTTACGGTGCTGTCCCACGGAGCTTTATTACACTGAGGAAGAGGGGCGTGACAGTTGCGCGAGGACCTCCGCTGACGGGACGGAGCAGAGCAGGCACTGGATGTTGCTCTCCGGGTGCTGTTGACCAGAGAAATCATCGACCCCAGCAGAATGATGTTTCCTCTGACCGGGCTGATATAAAGTTAAAGAGACGCGTAATGGCTGGATAAAAACCGCGTCATTGTGCATTTACGCACGTCGCCCAGCCTGGAGCCAAGGATTTCAGCCTTCGCAGCGCCGCTTGGGACAGCCCATCATACTCTGTTCCTCTAAATACCTGGCTGTCTGATGACAGGTGGGCTACACCATGGCTTCTGCTCCACCTGAGGCGAGGAAGTTCACGCGGGGGCTCAACAAACCGGGCACCGCCGCAGAGCTGAGGCAAAGCGTCTCCGAGGCTGTCAGGACATCCGTGTTGATGGTAAGGGAAAGAGCTCATCTGATACGCACTCACACTGCATCCTGATTAATATATGATATTATTTTTAGTGGCTTCCATTAGGAGGTCAGAGGTCAGGGTCAGCTACAGAGCAGCAGCTAGATTTGCTTCAAAATTTGAGGCCTTGCTCAAGGGCAGTGTGTTTTATAGTTAAAAGTTGCACCAGTCACTCATGAATATGTGCATATTCTCTGTTGTGTGACTCTGCTGGGTGTGTATTGTTACAACTTTCTCAAAAGGGGGTTGCCAGGTAACTGAAATATACACCACCAACTCTAAAGGGACACACACACAAACACAAATGCATGCACACTTGTGTCATCGGAGCCTGTCAGGTTGGCCTTGCAACCAGATAGGCTCGACAGAAACAGCTGATCAATGGCTGAGGTAAAAATGACCAGAGCTGTTCCCTCATAAGTTATTACTGTGGCTCAGTTGATCTTCTGTGAGAGCTCGTCCTTAGAGACTCGTCCACAGCGCTGATGGGAATGACCCAGTGGCTGTGTCTTGTTACATAACGGTGATCAATACGCCACTTTTCTGCAACTAATGGCTTTTAATGCCAATTATGGCTGCTGATCTTGTCATGAAGTAATCCTACGGTACAGTTTAGTCTCAGTTAAAACCAGACCTGAGAACTGAGGCTTGTTTTCATACAACAGAAATACAGTAGATGCATTTTCCCACCTCAGCTTGTTGAGCTGTTGAAAACAAGAAGAAAACGAACATGCAGCAACTTGGCTCATGTGGTTTCAGCTTCAGCTCCTCTCTATGAAGAGGTGAATGGCAGTACATTAGTTACTGTTTGTGTAAGGAAAAATGTGCGTACTCTCTTTTCCAAATTTAAAATGACAAATTATTTGACTTCTTGTCTGTGTTAACGTACAGCCTTTCCACTCTTGGTCAGTGTTAATTAATGAGCTTTAAAGGTGTTGATAACTGGATTTTGTTACTTCTGGATATAGCCACACTAGCTGCTTACTCCCAGTCTTTATGCTAAGCTAAGCTAATTGGCTACTGACTGTATAGTTATATTAGTCCTTATAGGCAAGTCTCGCCACTGGCAGCCATCTTGGCGATACCCTTTGGTAGTTATTTTGGGGGTTACAAGACCAGGCCTCTGTTTAAATGAATCAACAGTCAAACCTGATAAAAAAAAACACCTAAAAGGTTTGTGACATTGCTCCAAATTAAGGTTTAAATCATTTCACTTTATGCTTCTACTGTGCAAGGTTTAACAAGAACAACTGTCGTAAAAACCTCAACTGTGTGATGGCGTCAGTGCAACAGCTCCATGGACTTGAGATCGGCTGTTATAAAGCAGATGATTGGCTGTTTCAGGGGAGGGGCGGGGCATGTGTCATACAACCGAGATCTTTGACTTGGTTTTTCAGATCAACACAAGTGCTATCGATCGATCTCATGTTTAAGGTTCGACTCCAAAACCACTAAAACAACATTTCCCAAAATGCAACAAACAGCATATTTGGTCAGACTCTCGCTGCCTGGTTAATGCCCACATCTGTCAAACGGCTCCGGTTTAGGTCTCCAAGCCCAGGCTCCAATAAGTCTCCGAGCTCAGGCTGATATAGATGACATCACCATGACAACATCGGGGTTATTTTCTCAGACTTGTCAAAGTTCCCGCAGAGCCATAGACGACATTATATAACTGTTTTCTCAGTAGTAATCCCCACGATGAGTAAACCGACTTTTAATGTGTGAACTTGGTGGAGTCCTTTAACTGCTGAGTTTCATTCAGTTCAGGGTGAATTGGCAGAAATTAGTATTTTAAGTGAATCAAAACTACATTACAATAACTATTTATTTCGTATCTTAAAGGTGAATCAGAGGTGAATGCATTTCAGCCTAATTATGGTACATCAAAGAAAAATGTGCTTCTCCTGTGACTCTATTTTTGACTGTGTACTCTGGTGCAGCTGTTTCCCCCTGCCCATTTGATATGGTGCTGACATGCTGGTATGGTGAAAGCAAATATATACTGTATAGTATATTGGGGATCAAAGAATTTCCTCAACAAGTCAAATCACACCCAGCAAGAAGCAGTTTGGCTGGTGGTGCAATGTTAAACTGAAATCATACAAAAACAAAGCAAATAAACCAAAATGCTGCAGGAATGAAGAAGCAGGAAGTAAATACCATGCATGCGATTCTGGGTAATCCATCATGTAGTCTTGATCTTCATCTCTACACATGACAATTATGTCATAGTAGCCTATTAATTCTGTCTTAGTCCACAGTGTGTGGATTGGCATAATGGATGTCAGATCAGATCTCTTGGCCGTGTTTAATAATGGATGAGATGATGGTAAGTGTCCTGGCTATTTTTAAACGTGCCCTCTTTCTCCTCTCTAACTTGATGTCACACTAAGTACCCGGGGGGAACATCAATTATGAATACCTGCATATGTGATAAATCAGCTTGATTCAAGTGGAGCTCAGGGACGGAGTTGGAGGCTGGTGTGACTGGATCTCAGCTGTATCTTAGTAAACAGTAGAGCAGTGAAGACAGCCCCTGCTATTTTAATAATCACTTCCAACTGCTGGAAATGCTTGCTTGGATTTTTTTTTTTTTACCTGTTTGTGCTATCTCCTGCCTTCCTTCATGCACATGCACACGTATGCTTTACAAAATGCATCCAAACACTCAAATCCTGTCTTTGTCTTTTTATGTTTTGGCTTCTTTACCAACTCTTTTTTTACCAAATCTTTCATTCTTGCTTCGAGACTCTACTCCTGCACATTATTTCCCTCTGAAATAGAGACCCAGGCCTTTGGGCTAACCTCGTAATATGCATATAAGACCTTAATACCACCTCCCATTTGTAGTGGTTCAAACTGTGGAACTTCACTTAAGAGTGAATTCCACTCGGGGAGGATTTGGTCTGATTAGACCATAAAAAAACCTGGCGGAGATAATCTGCAGATTTGCACATGCTTTAGCACTGCTGACCTATATCTGTGTCATGATACGGGAGCTGTGATGGAGCGGGGCGTTTGGTTTGTGTTTGTGGTTGAGCTCAGAGTCAGTGTGGCTGATAGCTGAGGCTGGAGCTGCGCTGGCCATGTGGTTTCCATTTCTTTGTTTAGGCTACCCCATGATCCGTGTTGTCACCGCCGTTACACCCGCGGCCAGTCTGGCATGTGTGTGTTTGTGTGTGTAGACTGTCATCCGTCGGCCTGTCTTTCAAGAATGACAGAAAACAGCATCACTATAATACAAAATTCCTACTCTGACATGATTTTGACAGGATGCCAGTTTCCAATAAATCCACCAAGCAGAGCTGTCATCATTCTTTACAGCCTGCAGGCTCACAAATGAAGAAGTCTGCTCTTGTTTGAGTGGAACGTCATTTTGATTGGATGGTTGCCGCGTGCAGTTTTTTTTTTTGTTTCTTCTACTTGGCCCACAGTGTTGATTCAAGCGAGTGTGTATGGGACGTTTCAGCTTGTTGCAACATCTGCAGTGTTTTTAGGTTTCTTTGTTGTTTATTGGAGAAATGTGCCTTAGGTTCAGCAGACAACAACATTACACAGTGGTAAGTAAGTAGTAAGTTTAGTAGACTGTTTCATAAACATAAAGATCCCGTATTGTATGAAGGTAGATTCCCATTATAAAGCAGGTCTAGGTTCTATATTAATACTATGAAAGTAAAAGAAAATAAAAAGGCAAAAACAGCAGGTTAGGAGATTAAAACAAAGTTCACATAAAAAGTTCACTAGCCCACATGTGAATATGTGTTTACTTGTGTGTGCAAGGCATAACTGCACGAGTAAAAATAGTGTCTATGGAATAGAGCAGTAATTCAAAAAGGTCAAAGTTCAAGGTCACTGTGTCCTCACAAAACACATTCTGGCCATAACTCACACATTCATGCACTGATCTAATTTTAGTGCTCAGGAAGGGGTTATTGTGACCGTATTTCCTGTACCTTGGCTCATTGGTGGAGGGATACAATCACAAGGTAGTAATTCTAGTCTTTAAAGTTATTGTGCTTTTTAGGACTGCTATCCAGTAATTCACTGTTGCACTTGAATAAATTTAGGAGGCGCAGGAGCTGAAATATCCAGAATTTTAGAGACTAAAAGGGTCCAGCTGCAAAACCAATGGTACCTGCATTTCCCATAATGCAACGCATGGCATATTTTGTCATCTACACCATTCAAACTCTGCTCTTGCAGTTTGTAACGCAGCCTTTCTGTTACAAAATTGCCCCCTAAAGCTGGAATAACCCTGATGACATCACCCCGTCACTATGACATCATCAGGGTTATTTCCTCCAGAGCCACAGAAGACATTATACTTTCCCACAGCAGAGAAGAACCGTCCGTGATGATTTAACGGACTTTTAAGTGTTAAACTCTTGTGCCATTCATTTGAAATGGTTCTGCGTCTTTAATATAACCACAATTAACAAAACAGTTGCTGTTTGAAGCGGCAGTGCAGCCAGCTCTGCATGAAAAAAATGGGCAGTGACCATGAAATTTCCTCCCAATTGACCCAATTGACACAATTGCTCATCCAGTTCTCTGCTGCATGTGTAAAAAAAAAATAGCCTTTAGACTTTAGTGTGGAAAACATTCACAGGCTTTTTTATCCTGGCTGCGTTAGAACGCATCCATGTGAAAGTTAGGCAGAGTTAGGTAGAAGCAGAGCACATTAACCAGCGGCCTAGTTAGAAAATAGTATAAACCAAAGCAGCAGCAGCGTGCTAGTTTTTCACTTCACTGGTGAGTTAGCCGAGGACAGTATTGAACACAGCCACAAACCTGGTGCCTGGGCAGAGATCTCTCTTTTAATCAGTGTGCACAAGGATCCTGCTCCAGTCTGCCAGGATACCTGCAGGCCTTTCATGAGCTACTCAATACTTCAACCACATGAGTGTAACCCAGATTCTCCACCAACGTTCATTATTGTTAGCCTGAATTAAGGTCCCTAATGAAAGTATTGGCACATTTGCTCGAGACGAGGACGAAAGAATTGCACCATATATGGTAAAAGCTCAGTGAGAGCAGGATCTCCACCTCTCAGTGAGACTTGGAAAGAAATCCTTGAAGAAGAATATGACTCATCTTCCTGCAGGGCACATAAATGTACATATATTAAACAAAAATGATCCAAAATATATCCAAATTTAGATCAAATAGCACATACGAATTAAAGCAGAGAATGCTTCCTGGTGGAGGAATATTAACGGTGCTGCTGCATGTTCCTGCTCGTTAGCCGTTAGTCGTGTTGTTCCAATGAATTGGAAAAATCCAAAATACACCTGTCACGGCAGGTGGTTGAAAAAAAAAAAGTCATGTTGCATTTAAAATCAGAGAAAATCTGAATTTCCAAGAGGAAAATCTAGTAATTTAGGAGTAATTTGAAGCCACACTGGCAGGTTGACACTCTGAGCTAACACATTAAATATCTCCACAAATACTTGATGAATTGTTTTTATGATCAAATAACTGCAAAACTAACGACATATCAGCCTCAGCTATACTCTGTGCTTACTGCTAATTAGCAAATGAGCTAAATGCTAATAAGCAGAGCCTTACAAAGCTGCAGTCCTGTAGTCTATCCTCACTCAAACATAACTGGAGTGATTTAAAAGGTGGCCTACTTCTTATCTTAACTTAGAAAATCCATTAAAAAGAATCATTTAAAAAGAAAATTGCGCTGACTCTGAAATCAAATAAAAAGCATTTTTCTTGATAATTCTGCTCATAACCACAATATAAAATATCTCTCTTTCACATCTCTGATCTACTAATGAGAAATGTGGTTTCTGTCTATGTAACGTATTTTATTTTAGACTGTTCAGACAAAAATAAAACCTCTCAGTTTTTCCACGGCCCCTTACATCAAACCACTTCAGTGAAACCCGGCCGCCGAGCTGCGCGTTGAATCGCTGCTCTGCTTTAAATGCTATCTGGGTTACATTTTTGTCAAAGCTTTCATGTGATTACGTGTTTCTAGCCTTTTGTCCAGGCTTGCCGCTTGCTTGGCAATCGTTTCTGTTTGCACTGATTAATGTTGAAGTGGTTCCTAAAATTTATTAGAAAAGATGAGGTAAGAACCATCGTCTGGCTTCTTTTCCTGTGAGTCATCAGGCCTCAGTGTTGTTGCAGTGTGAGGAGCGGCCTGTGGGAGGCAGCAGTGATGCACGTCTCTTACCTCGGCACTTTCCCCTGTGTCTGACAGGAACTGAGGAGAAATCTCCATCCTGTAAGAATCTCAACATCCACACAGAGACTTGTCCTATTTTAGATCTGTGGAGAAGATCTGTGTGTGTGTGTTTGTGCTGCAGCAACATTTAGTTGTTGCTTGGCACTCTCACATTCATTAGTCCCGAAAATAAGAATTTCATTGAATCATTCACCCTGTAAATCTGTGGTTTGAGGTATTTGGCTGAGGAGATGAGAAAAGCAGTGATTTATATTGAGCATGAGTGGTGGCTGTCCACCAAATATATCCCTCATTCACGTCTTTACCTATTCTGAAATAACAGCCGTTGCCAGGAAACCAACCGTGAACTCTCATATTTAATTGTTGTTGTCATTTTTCAGAATAAAAGACTGTGTATAAAAGTTCACTACAATGAGAAGAAAAGTCCACTGGCTGCCAATGCACAAGCACATCAAGTTTATAGAGTCCATTTATGATCAAGGAAGGATGAACTTCACTGTTCTGATTTAAAGATGAGCATCTGAGAAGAGCATTAGCTGAGTGAGGGTGATTTTATCTTTCCCACTGCGTTCTGCGCCCTGTTTTTACGCCAGCACATGGAAACAACTGATAAATGTGTTTTTGTGGATTCTGATAAAATAATTTTGGGGGTTTGGTGAGTGACGTCTCTCCGGTTTGCAGATTTCTGTGTGAAAAGGTTGTTGGGTGCATTGTGGGGTGCAGTTTGGATTTCATTAAGTTAATGCATCCTCTGAGGACGAGCCCTAATGTAATGGACAAAGGAGAACGCTGCTGAGGCTTTTTGAATGATCCTGAAAATACTGCAATGAAACAAGCTTGTTAACAGCCTAAAAGGGGAACTGCCCTCCACCTGAACACAGTAGTATAATGTCTTCTGGATAAAAAAAGGAAATTTGAAGGGGATAAATTTGCTGGAAACATTTGGGATAATGTAAGAACACAACTCAAAAAGATATATAACACAGGTTTAGTCATTTTTAATGTAGAAAACGATTCATATTAAACCTTTAAATGTCCAAATACTCTTCAACTTTATACTTTTGCTTCTTGTCAATAAGACTCTACTTCTTCTTCCTCATTTAGCTTCTACATACACGAGGCAGTAAGGTGAGCGTGTCAGCGGCTGATGAAATATTTACACCAGCTACTTGAGAGAAGCTGAAGAAAATCCAGGGAATTGTTTGTATGCATTTAAATTAGCCTTACATGAAAAGCCCGTATCCTTCTGCTAACAGCCTCGCTGCTGCAGAGGGGATGTGTGGAGACGGTGACATTAATTAGATGATTTGCAAGAGGGTTGTCACGTTCGTCCTGGTTGTCCTATGACGCATCAGGCCTGACGGGTCCGACCAACGAAGAGTTAACGGCAGCGGGGGTCAAGAGATGTTAAAATATTTCTTTTTTTCGTCTGTGAATGACATCAGACAGATGACTGCATCGCTTGTAATATCACTGTGAGTAGGAGAAAGAGGAAGGAGGGAGAGAGTAAAACATTGTCTGCAGCAGCCGGGTTGTGTGCGAGTGGGTGACTCAGTGTGTGTGTGTGTGTGTGTCTTTGTGGCTAACAGTATGCCTTTACTGTTGACAAAGCATGCAAGAGTCAGAGACATGACTGGGCTGTGAGAGCGAGAGGCTGCTGGGAGAGAGAGGGAGAAAGTGAGCGAGGAGAGAAGAAGTGAAAGTGACAGGCATGAATGAGTGAAAACAAGGCTGAGAAAAGAGAGAGAGAGAGAGAGAGAGAGAGAGAGAGAGCGGTGTAGTGGAGGCAGGAGGAGAGAGCATCCTCATCGCCCAGCAGAAGGAAGGAGGAAGGAAGAGGAGTCAACGCCCTGCTGCGAGTGAATGAGCAGCTCAGCTCCTCTGCTCAGTGCACTCATCCCTCATCCCTCCATTCCCCGCTGAGCCGCACACAGGAGGATACGACTCAGCGCTTCAGCTGAGATCTGCTTTCGAAGATAGCGCTTGTGACTGGGAATCCTCCTTGGATACGGAAAACACAGGGAAACCTCAGCACACCTGTGAGAGGAGGAGGAGGAGGAGGAGGAGGTCAAGGTTTAGAGATCAAGCCGGGGCTGGAGCTGAAATTAAAGTGTTCAGAAACAAGGCTCCAACAGTGAGATCTTTTTTTGTCCTGCATGGTGGCTGCGAGCGTCCGGTGGCACCATGGGATGCACCACCAGCGTGGTTCTGTTGGAGGGGCTGCGCTCCATCCTTGAGAGGAACTGTGGCTACATCAAGGGGACGGTGGAGCTGGGGTCTGTGGAGGAGGAGGAGGAAACTCTGAGTCTGAGGGGATCTCAACTCTGGATTCCCACCACTGCTCTGGTAAAGCCCACTCCCACTTAAATTTCCACTATTTTGCAATCAGGTGTGTTTTTAAACTCCAGACTTTTCTTTTGCAGTTGTTAACCAGCATGTTAAGCACACATAATTACAGCTCAAAATTACTTTAAATTGCTAAATAAATATATTTCAGTCTCCATAGGACGAGGAGGATTCAGCCCCAGAAACATAACACCATGAAGAGCATTTGGTAGAATGAACTGTTTCTGTGTGACTGAATTTGACTTAAATTGGCTTTAAATAATAATTTGATGGATGATTCCATTTGCTGAAATTTCAGTAACTTCTTTTCCCCGTATATCATAGTATGTCTTTTGTGAAAGTGGAAACTGAAAAAAGATGAATAATTTACAGAAACTCGTCGGATTAAACATGACTTACTGTGCACATCAGCAGGATTTTGGCTAATAATCTTCCTAATAGACTCCCCTGAGGAACTACACGTAGAAGTTGAGGGTATGTTTCAGTGCCCCCCAATCACACAATTACTGGTGAAGCACATCAAAAGCTTCACATTTGGCTGCAAGCAAATATAAAATAAGGTTCAGGATTGTGCGGGTTTGCTTTTACTGAATCTTTCAGATTCTTTCTTTCCTAAAGCCGTGTTGTCTGACACTAGGATTTATGCACCGCTACATAAAGCTGCTTCCCAACAGTTAGCTCCATTAGCCAGCAACCTGCCCTTTGTTAAGCCAAACAGATTTAATGGACAATCAATACCGAGCGGGTTAAGGAGGATTTCTGCTGCACGCTGAGTCAAGGACATTCACTATGAACCATTATCACTTTTGGATGCTGTGTTTCCTTTGCAACCATTAAGCTGCGGTTGTCCTCTCATAACCTCTCTCAACAATTACGTCTGCAGTTGCAGAGGAATATATTTCCCCATGAAAATCCTAATTATAGTGATTTCTAAGCTGGAAAACGGAGGAAGCGTCCAGGACTGAGCCTCGCTCTCACAACCAGCAGATTCTGACATCATGCTGGAAAACATGTTATCTTATGATGGTCTTTTGATCTCTTCTGCGAGCCACGGTCTTACTGCTTTAAATATTAAAGGCAGGGCAGGGAGTGCATCATGTGTTATATCTACACCTAGTTCCTGTTTAATCCCATTCAGGATCTTTGTGCACTGGAGCCGACGCTGCTGCACAGTCTTTGAGCTGAGCTCTCAGCACCTCTGAGCGCTCTGACATCATCGAGACTTCGGAAACTCCCCTCTCCTGTATCATATTTAACTTGTCCCATATGTTTTTCCATGTACTACCTGGAGGAAAAGTGATCTAATGTCGACCATCAGCCAGACTCCTGATCTCCTCTTTGATTAAAGGACATTCTGCGTTTTCAGTTTGTGTGACAGACGATGGCTTGTGACGGAGAAGCAGGCTTTGGGTCTGGGGGCTAACTTGCATGTGATAACTTTGTGTGTGTGTGTGTGTGTGTGTGCGTGTGTGTGTGTGTGTGTGTGTGTGGAGGGGGATCAGGCTGCAGGAGGAGTTTGACAGGCAACACCCTGACACTTTCCCTCTCCGGGGCGCCTGTTGCAACGGTCTGCTCCCAAACATTACGTCAACCGGCCCTTATGCAATTCTCCACAGACTTCTGTGATGCTCTACATTTTTATATATATATATATATCTGTGTGTGTGTGTGTGTGTGTGTGTGCGCCTCTCGGGAAGGGTGTGGAAGGCTCACATGTCCTAATGGGTCCAAGCTGTGTAAAAACACAGCTTGGACCCATTAAAACTCCTCATCCCTCTCTCTCTCTCTCTCTGACAACTTTTTTTTTTTTTTACGTCAAATTCTTACGCAGACAAACTAATTTGCACTCCCGTCATACACACATCCACAAACACAAAGTCCCGCATCCTCGTGTTGCTGCTGGCATGTTACCAACCATCGCTCCAGGAAGCGTGATGGCGTGAGAGCGCTCCAGAGATGTGGGTGAATGAAGCAGGATGACCTCAGAGCAGCCAGGTTGTCTGACAAGAGGCTGATTATCATGCTGAGCTGGTGACGCTGTCGCTGAGGCCTCCGCAGGACGATGGGGACACAGTACAGTCAGCGCTCCAGCAGAGGCTGAGGCCAAGTCAGAAACCTGCAGGATTTACTTTCAATACTTTGGCCCAAAATATCCTTCACAAGACACGTTCAGTTTCCTCCTTTTCTTCTTCTTCAAGTTCATAAGGCTGCTAAAGGAAGTGTTAACCCACCAGCTCTAGCATCAGAATCCAATTGTTTTATAGCAAAACAATATTTACAACCATAAATCTTGCCTCCACCAGGGATGAATATAAGTCAGCAGAGGCAGGGATATATAGATCGGAGGGTGGGAACCCGAGGCAAATTGCCCCCAGGGTGTGAGAATAAAAATCAGTCAATTAAAAGCCAGGTTTCTATAATTGCTGGAGTGTTGGACATGAACAAATAAAGGCTGGCTCCATTTACAGGCTTTGGAAAAACAAGATGTTCATGCCAGTGAAACATAATTTACGTTTCTACCACTTTAGTAGTAGCACATGTGGCCCTCATCCTCTTCCGTAGAAACGACATGAGAGTTAGTGAGAATGAAAACATGGAACTGGCAGAAACACTGGAAGTCGTTGGCGTCCCTGGAGGCAGCTGATGACAGTAATCATCAGTGGCTGCCTTTCATATTTGTATTAGTAACTGTATTTTATCACGACGGTCATTCCTGTGGCTCCGTCCGTCTCACCTCGTCTCGTAGATGTCGTGCCGGATCAAGTGGAACGCTCTTATTTTAAAGCCTCTGCAGCCGTTTCCTGTCTCGTTTCTCTGAGCGGTACATTGCAGCGACTCCCTTTTGAAGAGAGTACTGTTAAAACAAGTTATGCAAATTACCCATGGTGCCTCACACATCAGAGAAGGCTGCAGTACAAAAAAAAAAGTGAAACTCTCTCACACACACACACACACACACACACACGCCTTGCCTGCCTTTGTGCTATACATTTCGCCGCGAGCAGTGATGC
>NW_019525451.1:580860-581391 GCF_002814215.2 Seriola lalandi dorsalis
AGCTTTTGGCTACAGTTGTACAGATTTGTTTCAGGAAACCAGATTTGATGCTTTTGGTACTTTTAGTCCCAGTGAATTTAAAACATATCTGTACAATGTGTCCAAAATCCTCCCAGCGTTCTTCTCCTCTGAGTGTCCCACATGAGGGAGTGTGTTTTTATACCGACGGAGGTTGAACTGACCTCGATTCATTTATTCCCTCAGATGCTAAAATGTGGCTGTGAATGTATTTCTTCAAACCTCCAATTGATGTTTTTATCTCGCTTCAGCAAACGTTACTTTTTTGGCTCATGTGAACTTTTCTCCTCCGAGGAAAATTCTTGACATTTCTCATCTCTGACATTTGGCTTGATTGAGTGATGTTCTCTATCTCTTTGAAGTGTTGATGTTTCCTGCAACTGTGCCGTCTGATAACGAAGAAGTTTTTCTCACTCATTTTGTTGTCTGTCTGTCTCTCTCTCTCTCTCTCTCTCTCTCTCTCTCTCTCTCTCTCTCTCTCTCTCTCTCGACTTTCTGCCTGCATCAGAACCA
>NW_019525451.1:581411-629370 GCF_002814215.2 Seriola lalandi dorsalis
TCCCTCCCTACCCCCCTAACTTCCCAACCCACAGACATAATTGGATGAGTTATTAATCATGCTTGTTGAGTCAGAACGAGTCGGTGGCTTGTAAACATCATTGAGGTTTGGGAGTTTTCTAATGCAGCATAAGAGAGAAATAAATCTCCAGAATACAGGATTAGCATAAATGAACCCTCAGTTGTTCCTCTTTGAAAACTTTAAATGTCATCATTCTGAAACACACACCAACCCCAGCCTCTGTTGGTTCAACATTAAAGGCCAGTGATTCTCCTCAGAAGGAATGCTGACTGGATGGAGAAACAAGGGGCAACTCAAACTGTTCCCGAAGCTGTGTGTGTGTGTGTGTGTGTGTGTGTGTGTGTGTGTGTGTGTGTGTGTGTGTGTGTTGTATCTGAGAGCCGGATAAGGGGGAAGTGTGTTTTAACAGACCCTGCTGTGGGTGCCTGCTGCAGCGGATACGGCGCAGGAGCAGTTCAAAGCGGAGCATAATATCAGCGGGGGGTGGAACTTTATCAACACAGATTGAGTGTCTGAATTCTGTGACTGTGGCTGCCAACAGTTATTTTTATAGATTTCAACTGTAATGCAGTTTGGATCCATCTGACAATCACAACTGATACTAGAAGAAGAACCTGGACCAGCTTTTATATCCTCTTCTATCATCGCATCATAAAGAATGAAATACTTTCACTTGCAAGTTTATTAGACGACACACAGTATAAGGAATGCTGTAGCAAGATATATATATATATATATCCTTCAACACAGTATTTCAGTGGTAACACATACGTACAAATACAGGGTCTAATCTTTAATACAGGATCTTTTCTTCCTCATGTTTTCAGCTCACACACAACAGGCAGGTGGAGCAGGCAGAGGACGACGTGATCTCTGGGCCTCCTCCAAGTTTTTAATGGGGGAGTGGTCCGTTTCTCCTCCACTCCTGCTCTCACAAATCACATACTGTACACACACACACACACACACACACACACACACACATATCCAGCCGTGCAGCTGCACAGCTGTGAGGGTGGGAGGGGCCCTACCCTTTCTGATGAGAGGGAGAGGGAGGCTGGGCTATTGTGATTTAGTAAAGAGGGAATCTCGCTCTCGCAGCCCTCACAGAGCACCGCAGGAAACTTTACGCCATGGCAGCGTGTGTTCACTGAGTGAGTCTCACACCTGACTTTAAGGTCTGCACAGAGATAGGAGTGAGCAGCATGCAGGGCCGGGCAGGCAAAGCCCCCAAGAGGGAGATGGTGATAGAGTCCCCGCAGCAGTACAAGAGCCTGGCTGAGATTGAGGCAGAGGTGGAGGCTGGGTCACAGGTGGCAGCGGTAAGTCTGTGCGGTGCCATCTTCTAAATACAAGTGAATCAAAGCTTTTCTAAATTCCACTCTCACTTTTTTTGGGGAGTTTCTTGCTCAATAGCACAAATGTACTCTGATTGTTTAAACAAGTTTTTTTTTTTTTTTTTTTTAAATCTCTTAGATTCTCTTTCAAGAGAAGCTTTGAAGATTCTTTTTTTTTAAAGAGGGTTGGACGGAAATGGGAAATAGCAGCTTGAGGGTACACCTCTCCAGGGGGTTGGATGTTGATCTTATTTTAGGAAACGGGGCACTTGTGGCTCCCTTTGTTCATTGATCGCTCCCGTGCTCAGAGTCGGGGACTTTGACAGGTTGGCTGCAGATTTGGTGCAGTGATAAAGATTAGAGGTTCACCTCTGGTTCACTGGGGAAGCGCCATATTTTCTTTAAGCATTTCTATAAAGACGCAGGACTGGCATTTAGAAACCAAAGAAAATCCATCTTATAAATCCAAGTTCTCTAGTTAGGCAACAGTATTATTAAACTCTTCATCTTCAGAAGCTTTTATAATAATCTTCACCATCACTCCAATGGCTGTCTAATGTATTCATGAGAGATAATTACCGGCAAGTCACACAGGTCACAGCTGCTTGTTGTTATCTTCTGTCTGAATGGCCAAAATCCAGCTGGAAATTAGAGCGGATGATTTTCTACTTATCAGATGATCCTTTACATTCAAAGGGCTGAGGGATATGCTGGGATATTTTCATTACATCATCAGGAGGACTGGTCGGGACGAATCAAAATACAAATCTATGGTCGGACGTCTGTTTAATTGGCCTCGGATTGTTATGTGTTCGTTGGATCCAGTCCAGGAGGCTAATCCAAATAATCTGGATCACATTCATGGTTAATGGCCACATTCAGGCAGAAGACTGCAACAACTTTATGTACAGAGCAAGTGAAAATGATTTGATCCATTTTATTTTATTTCTATATTTATCATACTTTGGTGATCCCTTAACATCCTGTTACTTCCTGGTTTACCAGCAGGTCAAAATGTTCACATACATACCTGGTGAAATATCTCAGTATCTTCTGTATGGATTCTTACTCATGCTCCTCAGAGGATGAAGTTTGTTGATCCTTACAACAGATATACAACAAATAACATTCCCATCAATGTCAGATATCCAGATTTTGAAGTATTTAAAAACTCAAACTCTGTCTTGGTTCATCTTTAAATAGATCAAAGCTTTGTTTACACATGTGCGTCATATGTGAAGATCTATTTCATAATATTACAATCAGGCTTTCATGCTGGTGGAGTCCCTCGGGTCTTTTCTGTGGAATGTCAGAGCTGATGTCTTCATCGCCGGAGGAGCAGAATCTCTGCAAGATCGTGTCTCAGCTATCTTAACTACTGTCAAGCATTAAAGCTTACAGAGCCGTCTCTGTTGTAAGGATTTACTTTGGAATGAAGTCTCTTGTTTGGACTGTATATCCAGCAGTGGGTGTGATATAAAGAGGTAATGCCCATTCTTGGAAATTCTCAAATATGGAGCGCTGCAAGGACCACTGTTCACAATCTAGTGCCGGTTTTGCATGTGAGCTCATGACACAGTGACTGGTACAGTGACACACACACAAACTCTCGCTCATCCATCCCATGATGCCGCTCTCGTCTGGTGTCTCCTTCCCTCTTAACCCACATTCATCACTGTCTCTGTGCCAGTTCCTGCTGCTGTAGATGTCAGCCAGTTACTCTGTGAAAGGACAATGGCATCTTGTTGTCCAGACAAAATGAACACCCCAGATTTCCCTCTGTAACAACCCATGCAATGACACCCTTATTATTTGTACAGCCATGTGTAAAAAAAATAACTGAAAAACTCCTGCTTTGTTATAAATTACCCATCAACATGTACAGAAAAACAAAGATACAGAAGGTGGACTGATTCTGTCATATGCTCATTTAGGTGAAGCCGAAGATCATAGAGCCTCTGGACTATGAGAATGTGCTTCTGCAGAGGAAGACCCAGATCATCAGCGATGTTCTGCGGGACATGCTGCAGTTTCCCACTGATGACTTCCAGGTAAGACATGGACAGAGTTATTGAGCCCTGTAGGTACATTTTCATTTAGCTTTCCCCCTCATATTTAGGTCAGACTCAGTGGAGGAGCAGTGACCTTGAATCTGGTGTTGATTCAGGCTGTGTCCACACTAATGCAGAGGTTTGAAACCACTGTCTGCTGCACTAAATATTAATACCGCCTCTGATTTAGACACTCTGATTGGCTAGGACAGCACCCCATTGGAGCCAATAGGAATGTCGAATTGAGTGACGCGACTCTAGACGTCACTAGCAATGAGCGCGGATGAGAATCTAACGATAACCGCACAGACAGAAAGCGGCTAGGCGCCAACCCCCCCACCCCCCCAAAAAAACGGTAAGACTATCCAAAACTTTTAATGTCAGTGTAACTACCGAAGTCAGTGACTCACTCGGACAAACATACTTTTTTTTTTAGAAAGCTCCGACTCTGTAGTTTAAGGTGAAAAAAACGGCACGTGACTAGCGCCAACGGTCGCGGAGTAATCTGTTTCACTCGTGTCAAGTGCTAGTAACTGTAGTGCCAATAAGCTAGTTCCTAATTGCTAGTTGCTAATTGATATTTGCTAATTGCTAGGTTATGGCACTAACTGGCAGCAATTTCTTAAAAGCCTTTAATAGCTAAGATATTTCTAAGTTTTAATAGAGCAAGCTAATTTAATAAATCAGTAGTTTAAACTTCAAAGTACTCACTAACGGTCGCTGCATTGTGCTAGTTGCTAATTGCTAGCTGGTGGCATTAACTGGTAGCTTAATGCTAAAAGCCTTTAGTACTAACTTAGGAAGGACTTCACACAAACTATATGATGGATTTAAAAGTAATTGTTGCAACCAAGAGCAGTTCATGGACACACTAGAAAGTCTTTTAGGATTATTTTATGTTCTAGCTTTAGCTGTTTAAGTTCTGCTTCACTGCGCTCAACTAATGTCTTCTACGGAAATCAGGTCCAGTATAGCACAGCTGATCAGCATATAGGCAAATTATGATATCATTTGGAGAACCCATGTATGAAATTGGTTATACATGCACTGAATGTAATCATTGGCTGACAGCCTTACAAACATTTGCACACTCCGTGGATCTGTTGCTTGTGTTCAAAGGAGCTCAGAGACTGTTTCAACATTACATCACCACGGTGCTGAGAATGGGTCTGAGCGGGGTCCACTCCCAGTTTGAGGAAGAAAGTGAAAACATGAAGAGTCTCATGCTCAGATGTTTGTCATTCCTCTTGTGAAATCGCAAGTAATCTAACTTGAAAGGATAAGTCTGGTAAAATACAACATTTTTCTTTTACAAACCCCATGAAAAGACCAAAACCAGCCATTAATTGATCCTACTAACGAGACTTCCTCTCCAAAAACTATTAAAAACACACACTCATTTTGAGTTAATCCCACATTCACTGTCCTGCTTTTGTAAGTACTCACTAGAGCATCAAAAGTGTATTAATGTATTAATCTGCAGCAAAAAATAGTCCCCAAAAATGCACTATTTCCACCTGTTTGAGTAATAAACTAGTGCCCAGCTGTTTTAGGAAATTACTGAGCCTTTTGTAAATGATGTATTTGTGACCTTCCCTTCCTCAGTCCGATTTAGTGCCATATAGAGAATAGTGTTATAGTCATATTTAGGCAACAAAATAAGAGAATAGAATAGTGCACTTGTGACTTGAAGTTCATAGCAACAACAGAGTATGTGGTGGGAAATCTACAACCTACAGTCGGTTTTCAGACCATTTCACAATCAGTAGATGATGAGTGGTTTTCATTACAAGGCCGTCTACAGTGCACAGCCATTAGTAACTGCCCAGGACTCTGTGTATGTGTGTCTGGGTGTGTGTCTGGTCCAACCCAGTCCGTCCATCTGTCTAACCTGCCATATGTTTTACATCACTGGGCTGGACTGAGGAGAAGGAGGGAGGGGGGAACCAGTCAGACATGTGGGTCCAGCATTGTGCACGTGCTGCACAGATTCGCACACATATAGATGCACACGCATGCACACGGTAATGGGGCATGCAGAAGAGAGTGTGGTGTTAGGAGGTAAAATGAGGTGAAGTGTTGAGTTATGGATTATCTTTCCCTTCATGCACTATTGAATTCATGCAGACATATCCTTTGATAGATATTGAATTTAGTGCAGTTTTAATGTAGCTCGTAAACACCCAATTATAAGATTTAAATTTAAAACAGGTCTATTGTGGTCAGGTTAGAATCATCCATCCATCGTCTTCAAAGTTTCAACCCTGCACACATGTAACCCTATGAGCACATAAAACAGTCACTTTCATCTTTCAAAGTAGAAAGACTTCAGAAGACACGTCTATCTCCTCCTGTCCCTCTTTACTCTGCCCACATATCTCCATGTTAGAAAACTGAATCCCTATCCTGCATCATCCTCTCTGCCCTGCAGAACCACCGCCGCTGGGAACAGACTCCTCTGGCCCAGTGGAAGCCGTCAAAGCTCTGGTTTAATGACTGTGAAAGGAATGCTGTTAATTGGCAGCCAGCAGTTCCTGCTCATGGTTTTTTGACAGCTATACACCGTGGTTAAAGTGTCCCCTGAGTGACTGGTCGAACGGACATGCTTTGTGTGTTCAAAATGTGAATTGGTGAGAAAAAGGCTCTAAAACTTGTGCTAGTGCAGCTGAAGTGAAGTGTCCCACTGTGTTATAGTGGGGAATGATAATTGGTCATTCACCCATGAATGAAAATTCTGCCATTATCTAATCACACTTAAGTTTTATGGTCACAGATCACAGGGAAACTTAGCCCCTGCAGTTTAATCTTAGCCTGTCTACATAACACTGAAGTTAAAGCAGTAGCTTGAAATTTTCTGAAATATTCTCTTTCTTGCCTTGAGCTTGATGAGAAGATCAATACTGCTATCATATCTGCATGCTAAATACAGCATGAAGCAAGAGCCAGGATATGATTTACTTAGACTAGAAGCTGGAGACAGGGAAACAGCTTGCTTAGCTCTGTCCAAAGCTAAAAAAATGAGCATCTCTAACTACCAGCATCTCTAAAGCTTACTGATTAATTAACATGTTTAGTTCTCGTGTTTTTTATTTTTTTATTTTGACTTTTGTACAGATTAAATGAACAGGGTTACTTCCAGTATTTATGCTAACCTAGGCTACTCATCCCCTCTTCGTATTTCATCAGAATAGGCTCAGAGCCTCCTCTCTTCTGATTGGCTCACAGACTTGTTGTTACTAAGAGAGATGCCTGAGAGAGGAAATGTAAAAAAAAAAAAAAAAAACTCTGGAAAAGTGTAAAATATGGCACTTTAAGTCTTTTTGTTTCCTTTTCTCAGCTACAACAAAAGCACTAAATGTCAGTTCAGTTTTTCCAAGCAGCCTTTTGTAGCCAAACCACTGCATTATTGGCCTGAATGACCCATTTTTCCCCACTTCAGATGATTTAATATATCATCAGCCCCAGTGATTTATAGTGCTTTTTTATTATAGAACTTTATTTGACCTGTATACAGATTATATAGGACTGATTAAACTGGACTCAGTGTGGGCTACCGGCACGTCTTCGATAGCTACTGCAAGAGTGAACTGGACAAACGAGGGCAGAGGTTCAATAACTGTATATATTTTCCACTGTAAGAATAGGAGACTTATGACAAAACTAGGTCAATGTGCCACTGTGTCCCACTCATCTTTGTGGGTTGAGTAGGAAAGCAGAGCGCTAAGTGGGAGCAATGACGGCTGCAGCGTTCAATAGCTTAGAAGACTTGCCAGCACTCCAGTCTTGATGCCCCGAGGTGCCTTTTGCTTCCCAGTTATGGATCCTCGCTCTCCTTTCTTTGGCTCTATGCGTCTAATAAGGCTAGCAGAGGGGAAGAATGAGGACGGGAATAAGGCTGCAGAAGATTCTCTGCAGTGGTTGTAGACATACCTTTAAGGGCTACTCTGATTTGACCAGACCACTGGTTCATCAACACAATCTTTTGGATCTCTACGTTTACTTCCTCTGCCCAAAAAATAACTTGTCAGTTAACATACTAAATACAATGATGATGAATGAATCTGCTATGTCAGCCTCTTCTGTCAGTCTGTTTTTCATGCCTACTTTCCATCTCTCTCCTCAGATCTCCACCCTGCGGCGCCAGGGCAGGACCCTATTCTCCACTGTGCCAGAGACTGCTGAGAAAGAAGCTGACTCGCTGTTTGTCCAAGAGGTAAAACTAATACATACCTGGAGATAAGCCGGCCTTGTTCATTCTTGATGCGTCTGCCTTGGCCAAAGCCTTAACCTCTCTGCTGTGACCGAAGGCCTGCCCACTTATTTTATTCAGAAACACAGATGCTTTGCCTCTGAAGACCCATTAGATACTGGAGCTCATATGTTCAGCCGTGAAAACAGCCAAAGATTCCTTCTGTTTATGGTATATAGGTAAAGCAGACTGATTAGATTTCAGAGAAAGTAAGTGAAGAAGGGAAATGTTTGTTGACCACTCATGTGGATTAGAGACGAGGGAAAAACCGATACAGTGCATGTCAAAAACGTTGCTGTTAGCCTTTAAGTGAACTTCCATTTGTGTCCTCCACCCTCACACGTTTCCTAACAGTGTATTGGCCGCAGATGAAGATTCACGTCATGTTGTTTCAGAGGAGCTGTGTGCTGGGGCTGGTTGGGGTGCGGCCTGACAGAGCCTGATAGGGGATAGTCCCCCATGGCTTCAGCCAGGAATTACATCATAACGACATCTGGACCAGCAGTGCGTCCTTATAAAGACGGGATGTTCTATCTCAGAATTTATTTTTCCACCTCAAAGTAACCCCTTCCCTCACTCAACGTGTGTATTCTATGAATTCGTAGCAGTTGAATATCGCACACCAAGTGATATAAC
This sequence comes from Seriola lalandi dorsalis, assembly GCF_002814215.2. NCBI lineage: Eukaryota > Metazoa > Chordata > Actinopteri > Carangiformes > Carangidae > Seriola > Seriola lalandi. Next base: position 589,706 of record NW_019525451.1, read on the forward strand.
ATTTTGACTTGAAACCTTGTCACTAGATGTTACAAAATCTAATGGTATTTCTCTGAATCACAGCATTATATAGGATTTATTTCTCTATGGGGTGATTCCAGTGTCATGTATGTGATTTTACCCCCCTCTCCACATACAATTACAGCCCCAGTTTTCCCCTGTTCTTCAGCAAACTCCTCTTGTAATTTCGGCGCCTATTCCAGGCAGTGTACTTTTCTATCCAACCTTTCGAGCTAGCAACCTACACACTGAAGATTTGGGTCGTGCAATCACACAGTCGACCAACGTCTTTGCTGTTTCTTGTGGCGTTTTCTTTGTGCGTAATCAGCCATTTCAGTGACAGTTCTTGCCTCTTGACGCGCAAACGTTTCCCCAAAACAAGTTCCCCTCCGACACTGTTTTGCAGGCGCATCCTGGGCTCAGCGCAAACAAGCCGGAGCCTTCCCCTCCTCAATAACGGAACGATAATGGATGTAGCCAGACCATTCTCCAGCGCTGACACAGCTCTGTGGAGAGAGGTCTGGTGAGACGAGGTCCAATCCAGAGAGATGCTCTGCAGTTTAAAAGTGTATCTGCAAGCACTGCAATAAAACATGTCATGCTACAATTGAATCAAGTCACTCATTGGATCTTGAGATGCATAAAGAATGGAAATGGACTGCACTTATATATATATATCTATATATATATATGACACTTGGACAGGAAGAGCCAGGAATTGAACCACGATCTTCCTTTTAGTGGGCGATGACCCGTTCTACCTCCTGAGCACATTTGGTCTTAATCCAGCCTGTTGGAGAAGAAGGTCACATGTTTTATTGTCTGTTACAGAGCAAGCTCCTTTAATTTACCACTTTAGCTAACATGCCATCCAGAAATATGAGTGTTATTATGAGGGAGGAGGGGAAATTTAAAATTTTTCACCCCTCCTTTAATATTAATCTTCTCTCTAGGTTTTTTTCTGTGATAGATTTGTTCCAGGACAACTGGAGAGATTTATATTGTGGTGAATATTTGTGCTTGTTAATGCATTTCAGTGGCTTTAGCACTAAAACGGTGAGGCTACTTTTTAAAGTTGAATCTGCTGAAACTCCTTCAAGTCCAACCAAAAAAAAAAAAAAAAAAAAAAGATCAGAAGCAAATTCCATCCAATAAAATTTCTAGTTTTTGGATGGAAATCAAACACACCACTACTTTTTCCGAGATGACTTTAGAAAACTGAGCCCGTCCGTGTCTGGACCATGTACATAATCACATTTGCTCCTGTTGAAACGACTCCTCACCCCTTCTTCAATTTCTGTCTCTGCAGTGTATCAAAACCTACAAGTCCGACTGGCATGTGGTCAATTACAAGTATGAGGAGTATTCTGGAGACTTCCGTCAGCTCCCAAAGTGAGTGCACAGGAAATGTGTGTGTGTGCGTGCTTAATAATTGAATTAAACAAAACTGACTGTTACTATCTATATAATTAGCTATTTTCTCAAGCAGCTCCTCAATGTTATTGTTTTAAATGACAAGTAAATTCACATAATAGTGTTAATTTAAAAAAATGATGGTTGAAATGTGTTACTTTACAAAGCAACATGCCATTTTGCTGTTTAAGTGTGTAAAGCTTTATACTTATTTTATATTTAACGGTCTGCTGTGTCCACTGCACACTCTACCTCAAATGCACTTCAAAGCCTATTGTAAATCTTGATGTCTGCCCTTTGTGTACAGCCAACGTGAATGTTTTAGCCAGAACCCTAGAAACACGGAAACCTGTGTCTCGGAGTCTCCGAGCTCGTCCACAACAACAATAGAAAGCTTCCTATGTTTTTCTACCAAGGATAAGCAGGGCTATTCTGGGACTGCTGCTGATAGATATCACTATAACATAAAGGAAATCCTACAATGCATTATTTGTCCTAAGGTTGAGCCAAATTCCTTCAGGACAGGAATGTGCTTTACAGATGTTGTGTGTCATGTTTAAAACATTGTAGAGTAGAAACTAGAGGAGCCCTGGCCTTGGCCTCGACACTGCTTACGCTAGTCATTCCCCAGAGCAAACCGGGTTCTTGTAAAAGTCAAAGGGCAAACTGTCCGTCTGGGGTTTGAGCTGCTCACAGGAGAAGCAGCTGCTGTGTTTCAGCCAAATCCTAAAGTTAGAAACATTCCTGAGTAGTCTTGAAATAAAGTAAAACAAACTTATTTTGAATTCTCAAACATCAGAATATTTCTTAGAGCCACACAGTCGAGAATTTGGTTTATAGTTTTTAACCCTTTTTTTAATCCTTTCTTAGCTTTGAGACACGTGATCAAATCTGCCCTTTTAAAAATGTACCATGGCCAAGATCTGTGTGAATCTGTCCGACACAGAGGCAGAAATCCTGATTGTTTGAGTGCATTTTCTCTGCCAGATGATCTCTAGACCTGAGAAGCTTGATCATATTATTTCTATCCCGATATTTTTGCATTGGTTACCAATATCACATCCTCCCTCTGACTTTTCCAAGGATAGAGCCTTGTACCACCTTTGTACTGTTATGTATATCGTAAGTGATAAAAATGGATTTGATCAAATTGGTATTGGGTACATACAGTATGTGTTCTTGTTTATGTTTTGTTGTTGTGACCTATATTCTACCTTTCCTCTCAGTAAGGTGTTACGACCTGAGAAACTGGCGGCTCACCTGTTTGAGGTGGATGAAGACGTGGAAAAAGATGAGGTACAGCCACTAATCGCAAACTTTCCCTCCTCATTCCTTCATTCAGGAAACACTGTTTGTCCTCTCACAGTTCTGACTTATCCGAACATCTGAAGCACATTTTACCTTCTTATTCTTATATTACTCTCTTGATAATGTGCCTTTAAAAATAACAGTGAGATCCTGCGCCACTGACTGAAGACCAGGTTTTTGTTGGTCAGCCGCTTTCCGCTGCCTCAAGGTGGAACTGCGTTTAAACCAGCAAAGACAGTTGTGTTTCGCTTTTTTTTTATTAACAATGACCTTACAAGGGCAATAAGTTCAACCTTTCTCTAGGCCTCACTGAACAACACAAGAAAAACTATTCTTTTAATTTATTACCCAACATAATTTCACTCCTCTTTTACAAGCCAACCTCTGGCTGTTCATGACATTTGTAGCATTTTAAACGGACATCCCTTCCCGATCATTACCTCGCTCTGGGCATTGATTTAACTGAAGGTCAGTGACCTTTAGTGGACACATCGTCATGGCTGAGATCACCTGGGATTAGAGAAGTGCAGTGTTGATCTTAATGAAGAGGATTCTTCTCAGGACTGAATAGACAGTCGATGCAGGATTCTCCTCCAAAGTAAAATGTGTAAATTAACGTGTGTGTGGGAGTGTGTATATGTTTTGACCTAATGATATACAGTATATACTCTAGATATAAATGTTTTGTTCATGAAAAGGCTGAAGTTATGCGTTAATGTGTGTCCTCTGCTCCCCACCCCTGCAGGACACGGCCTCCCTCGGATCTCAGAAGGGAGGAGTGTCCAAACATGGATGGCTGTACAAAGGCAACATGAACAGTGCGATCAGTGTTACTATGCGGGTGAGTACAGAGGAGTGAAAGTTTTACTTGTGATTAAATGAACCTACTCCCTCATTCTTTTCTGCTTTGACACTAAAAGCAACACGGATCCCTTTTAATGTTTAATGTTGACTGTTTTTAAGCCACTGTGGCAACTGTGTCTTTTCTCTGTAAAAACTTCCTTCTCTTCCTCAACAACAGTATGACTTAAAATCATAAGCTGGAATTCATTATTAATAATAACAATGTTCTGTTAACTCGTGAGACAAAACACACACATTTCAGAATATAAAAAACACAAACACACTGCAAATACTGTTTTAGGTTGTATTGTGAGCATTTGCAGCACGTGTGGTGTTAAATTGTTGAAGACGTTTTCTGAATTTGTTTGTGTTTTGTCTATTTGCTCATATTTTCTTTTATAAGTTGCAGTGTGTTGAGCTCTCAGGGCCACCGTACTTTTCAGAGCTCGACATGATTTGACTGAATGTGCAACTGATCATTTACTTAACTCATCAAATGAAGTTATTTAGAAACATTAGCAGAATTATTTTTAATGATTTCAGGAAACCCACTGTATGATATGACATATGCTTTGATGAAGAGCCCCTTTAAGTTAATAAAATGTTATGATTAAACAAACAACAAGCTAGCTGTAGCTGAGTAAAGTCAAATTTACAGAGTAAGTTGATTGTGTTATTTCGAGAGCAAAGCTCAGCTGATCAGTAGCAGCTCATTACAGCATTGTCTTTCTCCCTTTGAACATGAGGAAATCAAATCAGCCTTTACTAAAGGGAGCCCGTAACTTGACATAGTTTTTAATTTCACCCTTGAGCTTTCCCATGCCCCATCCCCACCTCCACGGTATTTTTAGAGAGGAAGAAGCAGTTTGCAATGTTAACGTTTAACTCTATTTTCATCCTCTAGTCCTTCAAGAGAAGGTACTTCCATCTGGCTCAGCTTGGAGATGGGTCTTACAACCTCAACTTCTACAAAGACGAGAACACCTCCAAAGAACCCAAAGGAACCATCTTCCTTGACTCATGCATGGGGGTTGTTCAGGTACTAGGGCCCTTTGAAACCATACAACAGACTAAAAGTGAGTTTAGAAATATTAATTTAATTTAGTATTTGTGGGTTTTGTTATCTTTAGAACAGCAAAGTGCGTCGGTTCGCCTTTGAGCTCAAGATGCAGGATAAGAGCACGTTCCTGCTGGCTGCCGACAGTGAAGCAGAGATGGAGGAGTGGATCACCACCCTCAACAAGATCCTCCACAGCAGCTTTGAACAGGCCATGCAGGAGAAGAGGAATGGAGACCTGCATGATGGTGTGTTTTTGTGCATTTTTCCTATATCCAGCTTCCTTATGCAACTTGCTCATTCCCGACATACAACTTCATTATCAATAATTCTCCTTCCCTTTTCATGGAGGTGGAGAAACCAACACGTCATTATGTTTTCATATAATTGCTTAAGCACAGGGCTCATGTTGATCTCTCCAACAGATGAGGAACATGGAAAAACAGACCTCTCCTCCGGAAGTTTTCAAGACAGCTTTCAGGTGGGTTGTTTTTTCCATCTACAACAACATGTTAAAACGATGTTCAGCACCTGCAGCTCAACCTTTATGCATCAGTTTGCTGAGGAGCTGCTTTGGATATCCAGATGTGCAAACTGTAACTGGAGGTTTGCTTCTAGTGGCATAGCTAAACAGATGTATTTTCTGCAACCAGCTTCCCACATTTTCCTGTTGTTGCTAACCAAGCAAACATCTGGTATACTGTGTATGGTCTCCAAATGTAGAGGCCAGATGAGGCCAGCATCGGTGCTGAACATCAGTGGAACATGGCAGTCTGAAAACAAACACTTAAAGATGTAGTTTGTATTTAAGTCTTAAAGCAAAAATGTTTTATATCAACACAGGACCACAGCTGTTTTCAGAAAGAAATCTCAGATTAATGAATATAAATACAGTCCATATATTTATTGTGCAGCAATAAAACTATTTTCTTACAAACTCAACCTTTCAAATGTGACCTTCTAACTTTTTCAAATAAACATCTTCCCACAAGACAAACTGTTCAACTTAATTTGTGTGAAAAAGTTTGAGAACCTGGTTTAAAGTAAACGAAATCCTTGTGAGAAAAATACAGAGGAGGAGAGATGTGAAGATAACGGGAGCAGACTTGGACTTCACAAAGACAAAAGTGGATTTGAATTAACGTTGTTTTGTCCTTGGGGTACATTGTTCATAAGCTTCTCTTTTGAATGATAAATCACAATGATTTTGAACTACAGTTTTTGCTTTGTTTTTCACAGACTGCCAGAGACATTGAGTCCAAAATGCGAAGTGAAGCTCGGCTGAAACTGTTCACATTGGACCCTTACACACAGGTGACGAAGATAATACCTACCCACAGAGTCCTGTGCAGTCTGTATGAGTGTTTGAATTCTCACTAGCACAGATGTCAGTTTGCGCTCCTGCTGTTTATTGATTTCAATACAGATTGAAGCCCTCTGACAACATCTCCTGTTTCTGCAGAAACTGGACTTCTCCGGCATCGAGCCGGACGTGCGGCAGTTTGAAGAGAAGTTTGGGAAGAGAGTCCTGGTCAGCTGTAACGACCTGTCTTTCAACCTGCAGGGCTGTGTTGCAGAGAATGAAGAAGGGCCGACAACTAATGTATGTTTCAGTGAAAACCCACCAGTCAAATAGAGTCGACGGTGTTTTTCTATCTATTTTTATCTATTTTTGATGCACAAGTGATTCCAGATTAATTTCAGGAAATGTCCTTTAGCAAACGAGGGCGAGGTCTAAATCAGTTAAGAAGATCACAGACAGGTCAGATGGGCCACTTGGCTCTCCGCCGTCAAAACGGGTGTTGTTGGCAAAGGGTACCATGCTACCATAGCAACCAGCCTGGGCCTCCCACCATGCATTAGCATCAATCTGAGGCTGGTTTCCTGCTGTCGCTCTCCAACGAGTCCTCCTCTACTCTCAGCGCTCAGCTGGGAGACCACAGCTATTAGCTCTGCTACACTCTCACACTCACTCACAAGTGGGTTTAATGTGTAATGGACACGCACGGTGGAAAGAGTGAATGGGAGGATGAATGGCACATTTTCACTTGATGGAAAATGAGAAGCGCATTAGGAAGGATCAGTTTAAACCGAACTGTTTCTGTTTGCCTCTCGTCCTCCACCACAAAAATATGTTCCCTCCTCTTCTCTTTCATCAAAGGTGGAGCCTTTCTATGTGGTTCTGTCCCTCTTCGACGTCCAGAACAGTAGAAAGATCTCAGCCGACTTCCACGTGGATCTCAATCATCCTTTGGTCCGACAAATGACGTCAGGCTCTGGTAGCGGGCAGGAGCTGCAAATCAACGGCAGCAGAGATGACGGTCTCCTGGGAGGCTGCAGGCTGGCCAGTGGGCTCCCAGAGGGGGCTCTCGATTACCCCAGACAGGGGGTGTTCTCAGTCACATGCCCCCATCCAGACATCTTCCTAGTGGCCAGGGTTGAGAAGGTCCTGCAGGGAGGGATTACTCACTGCACTGAACCCTATATGAAGAGCTCAGACTCTGCGAAGGTATGCACATTTACAGAGATGTATCTCAGTAACAGTCGTCCTCTTGTTTGATTAATTAGTAAAATGAATCTCCTGTTTTCTTTTGCAGATGGCTCAGAAGGTGCTGAAGAATGCAAAGACAGCCTGCAGCAGACTGGGACAGTACAGGATGCCCTTCGCTTGGGCTGCAAGGTATAAAAAACCATCGTGCATTTCTGTAGTCTTCAGTCTTTGAAGGAGTAGTCTGGTGCAAGTTTTTAAACCACTAATGTAGACTAAAAATTTGCTCTTTCTCCAGTGCATGAAATGTATTATTTTCTGTCTCTGCAGGCCTGTGTTCAAAGATGCGTCAGGAACTTTGGACAAAAGTGCTCGCTTCTCAGCTCTTTACAGACAGGACAGCAGCAAGCTGTCAGATGAGGACATGTTCAAACTGCTCACTGACTTCAGAAAGTGCGTTTTTTTTCCTTCTCTTGTTCCCTGTTTTTAAGATACCACTATAACTTGTTTTTAATACATTTTTATAATCGCTTGTTTTCGTCTCTGTTTTCCCAACAGACCAGAGAAAATGGCCAAACTCCCTGTGCTCTTAGGGAACTTAGATGTAACTATTGACAGTGTGGCTCCGGATGTAACAAGTAAACCCTTCTAAATATTTACAAAATCACGTTGAGCCATCTATTTATAATCATAAGACTTTAAGCTTGAACTCCGTAACTCCTCCCATTTCCTGCTTGCAGACTGTGTCACTTCCTCCTATATCCCTGTGAGGAACTTTGAAGGCAACGGGCCAGGCAGCGCTCTCCTGGAGGTGGAGGAGTTCGTACCCTGCATTGCTAAGTGCTCACAGCCATTCACCATCTATAAAAACCACCTCTATGTCTACCCCAAACTCCTCAAGTACGATGGGCAGAAATCCTTTGCTAAGGTACATAGAGCAAGGATCCGTAGCATATAACGCTAACGGCAACAGAATGCCGTACTCTATTTGGAAAGTAATGCTTTTGTTTGGCAGACATTCTCTTATCATTTTGTGGGACAACTGGCAACCGCCTCAAGCTCCTTCAGCCAAGCAGCAGAGCTGGATAGAATTATCCTTGTGCAGCAGCAGCAGCAGCAGCTTCTGATTAATATATTAATAGTGGGATGTTATTTTCCTGAGGTCAGCTCCATATAGGAACCCAGCCTGCCTTCCCTCCCTCATTTGTCTTTCTGCACTCTTTTATTTTAACGAGAGCTGGCAATCCTCAGCCTGAAATATTTTCCTGAAACTAACAGACACCTGAAATAGACGCACAGAGGCACAGTTGTGAAGGTGTCTGGCATGAAATTGATTCTAGGTCATGGAACTAATTCTTGCTTTTCCATTATAATCTTGCCTCTTTTTTTTTTTTTTTTTTTTTTTTTTTCTTCACCACTTTTCGTCTCCTCTCTTCAGGCGAGGAACATCGCTGTGTGCATTGAATTCAAGGACTCTGATGAGGATGAAGCTCAGCCACTGAAGGTGCAGTAACATATCATGTATACTGCAGAAGTTCAAATGACAGAATTCAAACCAACAGAGGTGTTGACTCGAGTCGCATGTGACTCTGATTAGTTTAGGACTTGGAACACATTGGTCTTGACTTTTGATTTGTTGGTCTTCACATGGGAATTTTGACTTGGGACTCTTGGGTCTTTACTTTGGGACTTTACTTGACTTTTGACTTGCTGTTTTTTTGACTTGGGACTCGTTGGTTGCAGGATTTGACATGGACAGACGTTACACCTCTGCAAACCAACAACTACAACCTCATTCATTAACGTTGTGATGTTACATGTAGAAAGACGCACTCATCTTTCTCTCGTGTTTGATTACCTCCTGCAGTGCATCTACGGTCGTCCAGGAGCTCCTCTATTCACTAAGCAGGCGTATGCAGCCATCCTGCACCACCAGCAGAACCCCGAGTTCTACGATGAGGTGATATCCATGTTCATGCTCCTCATATTAGCATAGTGGATATTGGAATCTTTCTTATTCGCAGCTGATTTAATTGCTAAAAAAACACCAGTAGAGAGACATATGGCATATGCTCACAGTGTTTTGAAGTATGTAGGTACCTGTCACTCCTTCTCACACTGTTTGAATCTTCACCGGAAATACTCTACAGGCATTTCTCACTTTCATTTTCCCGAACAAAGCCTCCTCTGAATTAGGGAACCAACCCCAGGAATCTGTGTGTTTTTCTCGCCTCCAGATAAAGATAGAGCTGCCGACCCAGCTGCACGAGAAGCATCACCTCCTCTTCACCTTCTATCACGTTAGCTGTGACAGCAACAGCAAGAAGAAAGACCAAGTGGAGACTCCAGGTGGGAGCTTTCACTCATCGCTTCTCCCACAGAATGGAAACAAGAGCAGGGATTTAATATGTCTGACAATATAACCAGTTAATGTTTGATACAGGCAGACTTTACACAGTAGGTGGAGTTATTTGAAATTCCGATTGTCACGCTGCTGCAACCACTGCTTTACAAACAAGTGACTGTACCTGCTCTTCACCCACAGTGGGTTCAGCCTGGCTGCCTCTGCTGAGGGATGGCAGAGTCATCATGAATGAACAGCAGCTGTCTGTGGCTGCCAATCTACCCGCCGGGTACCTGGGCTCCCAGGATGGTGTCACCAAGGTGGGAAGAAAAGATGATTATTATTACTTTTTTAAAGCTTTGCACTAAAGGTGAACCCAAATCCTGCTGAGCTTCCAGAACCACGTTGGAACAAGTTTTTGCAAGTCATTGTTTGTTTGCTGCATTAAGGATGTAAGAGCTTTAGACCTGAGTTGTTTTGTAGCACAAAGTATTTTCACATATTGCTCCAAAACAATTTAGATTCAGTTAGTGGTTAATGGATAAACATCTAATTAACTATAAAAGGACTGGGGCCTTATAGAGATCCAAAAGGCTTGCACATAAAATGCTTGCAAATCTGATCAGTATTAAAATGTGATCCATTAAAGCCAACAATCAATAGCATTTTACCACTATGGCTAATGCGTTTAATGTAAATGTAATTAAAACTGTATAATGTATGTGGCTTTTGTGCATGATGCTCTTAAATTCAACTGCATGTGTAAAAGGCAGAAAAGAAAAAAAAAAAACCCCACAACCATTTTGTGTCTGTGGTTTCACTGTTTAAATAATTCAAGATTTCTACAATCTTTGTTCTACAGTCTTTGTAACATCTACTTAGTCAGTCGGAGGGAAACTGGATTTCTGTCTGCGTACATGTGTTTCCTTAAGGGCCTTAAAAGACTAATCTTTGATTTGTAAAAGGAAGTTTCCTTTGTTTGAACTATCCATAATTTCAACACTGTGCAGTTCTGAGGGTAGATTAACACTGACTGGCCTCATACAGTTTTAATTCTAAATGAAACAAAAACAAAAAAACTGTCAAAACCAGGATGCTTCTAATTTGCTTTCCCAAGAAATCACTGTTTTTCTGCTTCATTCTCCAGTGCTAGTGCACTTGTGTCTTGTTTAATTTGTGCCTTTTGTTTCATAAGAATCCAGTTATAAAAAGCTTTATTGTGTCTATTATACAGTACACTTCAGCCATGTACCGAATCAGCATGTTCTCCTAGAGTACAAAGATTATAGATAGTGAAATAATTTAAACATTTAATGTATGATCATGTTGTATATGCATTGGCACAGTGCAGTTTTTATTCAGTATCCAGTTCAGTAATTATTGCCCACTTGTTATCGCAGCACTCAGCCTCAGAGATCAAATGGGTCGATGGAGGAAAACCCTTATTCAAAGTCTCAACTCATCTTGTTTCCACGGTTTACACTCAGGTATTCACACACACACACACACACACACACACACACACACACACACTCATTTGATTACAGTCTGTTCATTGATCTCCGGATGAAAAGTGAAATATACATTAGAATAACTTGTTTCCTTTAGGACCAGCACTTGCACAACTTCTTCCACCACTGTCAAAACATGGAGATGTCAGAACAAGCATCAGAGGGGGAGCTGGTGAAATACCTGAAGGTCTGCACAGCTCCGTTTATTTCCAGCGCCCTCAGGGAAAACACACCCCATCATTCATGCCCCATCAAATACAGTCTTTTCACCTCACATTGAAGGGAACACGAAAAAGCCACATTCAACATGTTTTTGTCTTTTCTGATTTCCTTTCTAGAGTCTCCATGCAATGGAGGGTCACGTGATGGTCAACTTCCTGCCCACCGTCCTCAACCAGCTGTTCTGTGTCCTGACCAGAGCCACGCATGAGGATGTGGCTGTCAACGTGACCAGGCAAGACACACGCACACACATGTATGAAATGTTACATGTGATGAACGTTTATCTGGTTCTTATTCCAAAGCAGCATATTCCCCTGATTTTCTTCAATAGCCTGAATCACCTGTAGCTCACACACTCCATGTGTGTGTCTTATATCTCATTGTGTGTGGTACCAGTCTTTGAAGGTGAGTGCACAGGTGTCAGGGCCTTAAATGTATTAAAGGTTCTGTCTGTATTTGGTTTGTTCCCTGTAGGAAGCGTCACATCCTCCTTTCTTATTCTATGACTTTTTCATATTATTATCTCTCTGTCTTTCTTCCTCCTCAGGGTGATGGTTCATGTTGTGGCTCAGTGTCATGAAGAGGGACTTGAGCATTACCTGAGGTCTTATGTCAAGGTGCGGTCCTTCTCTATTATATTTATTCATATGCAGACAGTGTTTCTGTAGAAATGAAGATGTAATAACCAGATTTATTTTCTCTCCCTCTTTATTCTCAGTTTGTGTTTAAGCCAGAACCTTATTCCTCCACCAATGTAAAAACAGTCCACGAGGAGCTGGCCAAAGCCATGACAGCCATACTCAAGCCATCTACTGACTTCCTGACTAGCAACAAGCTGCTAAAGGTAAATTCATTCATCGCTACAGTCACAGGGTGAAAGTTTTCAGGCTTTTATTTCTTTTTATTTTAGGCAGATTATCCTTTGTGCCCAACAACCACTTCTACACAGATGAACCAGAATTAAAACATGTCGAAACATCAATAATAATAATAAAACAGATGAGACATTTTGGACATTTTTTCTTATTTCTCTATTTGCATAATTAAAAAGACACACATGGAATAGCAAAGATAAATAACATCCAGCACAGGGATTAGCAGAAAACCCAAATTAGCTTATTTGAAGCCTCCACCTAATTAAGATTAATTAAAAATGATTAATTTTAGAGAACACAAGGATTGACAATAGAAGATAATATGACTTCCTACAGGTGATCAAACAAATAGAAGCAAAAAATATTGAGTGAAAACAACAAGAAAATCTAAATTAACACAAGAAAATATGAATAGAAACATGAAACATGACTTTAAAAATACTGCACAACACAGTCTCTACAAATAATAATAATGATAATAATTATTATCATTATTATTATTATTATTATTATTACTACATATTATTACAAAATATGCAGTTACTGCTTTTTGCCTTTGTGTGGCAGTATTGCTCTTTGTTCAATATTTGTTTTCTCACTTCAAATGAAGTTTTACATATTCCGAAAAAATGTCTGCTGAGCACAAAAATAGAAGCTTAAGTGATTTTTCTTTTTGGACATCTTGTGTTTGAACCTTTACACATATTGTATGGTAGTTTTCCTTGCGCTGACTTTGTTTGTTTGTGTCGCAGCACTCGTGGTTCTTCTTTGAAGCTCTGGTGAAATCAGTGGCGCATTATCTCATGGAGAGTGGAAAGGTCAAGGTCGGTCTTGTTTTAAGTCTCCTTTTCTTTTCTTTAACCCCTTTCCTCCAAGACTAAATCATCTTTCCTCCTCTGTATCCTTTTTGTTGTCCAGCTGTCCAGGAACCAGCGTTTTTCTGCATCGTTCTACCACTCAGTGGAGACTCTGGTCAATATGCTGATGCCGCACATCACCCAGAAATACAAGGACAACCTGGACGCAGCTCATAATGCCAACCACAGCCTGGCAGTGTTCATCAAGGTTGGCACTCCTACCTGCGCCTGCAATGCAGCATTGTGATTTAATATGTTAATGAGCTCGGAAAATTCAGTTTAGGCTGTACTGTGGAGTTGTGTCTAAATCATCCTCACTCCCATTTTACTGTATTTGTTCCCCTTTCACTCAGCGCTGCTTCACCTTCATGGACAGAGGCTTCGTCTTCAAGCAGATCAACAACTACATGAACTGCTTTATGCCTGGAGACCCAAAGGTTAAAAGGATCAGCCGCTGCCTCTTCTTTAATGGTTTTAATCCAAGTTATTCATCATTATATAAAGCTACTTTCTCTTGTGTTCCTACCAGACTTTGTATGAGTTCAAGTTTGAGTTCCTGCGGGTTGTTTGCAGCCACGAGCATTATGTTCCTCTTAATCTGCCCATGCCCTTTGGAAAAGGCAGAATACAGAGGTTCCAAGGTAAGTGCCACTGATATCACGCTTGTTCTCTGCATCCTGTTCTGTGCAACAGCTTCATGTCTGTAATTTGAAAGGGATTTCTGTTGATTGACGCTTGCTGCAGATCTCCAGCTGGACTATTCTCTGACCGATGATTTCTGTCGGAACCACTTCCTGGTGGGGCTGCTGCTGAGGGAGGTGGGCGGGGCTCTTCAGGAGTTCCGGGAGATCCGTCAGATCGCCATCCAGGTGCTCAAGGGACTGATGATCAAACACACATTCGACGACCGCTATGCTGCGAAAGTGAGTTATACACCTCGCGACCGACTTCGGATCATCAAAACTTTGTCTATCACCTCCTGATCACCTTCTGTGTGTCACTCCAGAGCCAACAGGCCAGACTTGCCACCCTGTACCTCCCTATGTTTGGCCTGCTCCAGGAGAACGTCCACAGACTCGACATCAAGGAGTCAGCTCCTCTCAGCAACCTCAATGTAAGCCTGACACCTAGTGGTGGGAACCTGAACAGCAGCTTGTACCAGCAATTCCCTGCATGTGCCAGAATTGCTGTCCCTCCAAAACATTGAGTACTGGGTTAATGACAGCTCAACATGGGTGATGCTTTTATTGTACTTTCACAATAAAAGCTCTCTAACGCTTTGTTGCCGTCCCAGAACGCGAGGGAGGACTCTCTGGTGCAGAACTCGATGGTGACGCCGCAGAAACCCGGGAGCTGCATAGAAAATGCTCTGCACAAAGATGTGTTCGGGGTCATCTCTGGAACAGGTGACTCCTTCCTTCATTATCTTTATTTAAACTAACAGAAGATTTAATTGTCCAGTGGTTACGAATGCATATTCTCTTCTGGCATGTTGTTCTGTCCCTGCAGCGTCCCCTCACAGCTCCACCCCCAACGTCAGCTCGGTTCACCACGCAGACTCCAGAGGCTCCCTGGTCTCCACCGACTCTGGAAACAGCCTGCTGGACAAGAGCAGTGAGAAGACCAACTCGCTGGAGAAGGTACATGGATGCATGATGTTTGGACAAGATAATATTGGTGTTTTCTGTCTGTTCATAATGGCCATTTAAAGATTCCTGCCTAATGTGATTCCAACAGATCAAGGGGGCCCAGATCTTCTCAAACACACCTCTTCTACCTTTAAAATCTCAGTCGGTCTGTAAATAAAACCAGTATAGATACAGATAACCCAGTGGGGGTGTTGTAAAATGTATTTCCTCTGTCTGCCCTACTGCTAACTTTCTTCATTTGCAGTATTAATGATACTTTAAAGGGTCTGCTGCTGTTTTCAGATGATATTATAAGGAATATTTATGCCTTTGTCATTATTTGTATATATAGTGTCCATATATTTATTTTCATACATAATGCAGGTTGTGAGTGAATGAGATTTGTTCTTTTAACACCAAACCCATTACTAATAATAACCCTCCTCCAGAGCCCCCACGCCCCTTCTCCTCGCTCTGTAACTTCCCAACTCCACCAAAAAGAGAGATTCACTAGGAGGCACTCGGTCAACGTTCCCCCTCTCCCCTCGGACCCCGAGGATCGAGTCCCACCTAAGCGGGTCACCATGGACTTCTCCCTCCTCACTGTGCCCCTCCCTGACCTGCCGCAGGACAGTGACAGCGATACTGTCAAGCAGGCTGCAGGCCAGAGTGTGGATGGAAATCCTGAGGAGAACATACTGATACAAGTATTCTGTTTGACCTCTGTGACCTCTGTGACCTCTGTGACCTCTCCTCCAGCAGCTTTTGGCTACAGTTGTACAGATTTGTTTCAGGAAACCAGATTTGATGCTTTTGGTACTTTTAGTCCCAGTGAATTTAAAACATATCTGTACAATGTGTCCAAAATCCTCCCAGCGTTCTTCTCCTCTGAGTGTCCCACATGAGGGAGTGTGTTTTTATACCGACGGAGGTTGAACTGACCTCGATTCATTTATTCCCTCAGATGCTAAAATGTGGCTGTGAATGTATTTCTTCAAACCTCCAATTGATGTTTTTATCTCGCTTCAGCAAACGTTACTTTTTTGGCTCATGTGAACTTTTCTCCTCCGAGGAAAATTCTTGACATTTCTCATCTCTGACATTTGGCTTGATTGAGTGATGTTCTCTATCTCTTTGAAGTGTTGATGTTTCCTGCAACTGTGCCGTCTGATAACGAAGAAGTTTTTCTCACTCATTTTGTTGTCTGTCTGTCTCTCTCTCTCTCTCTCTCTCTCTCTCTCTCTCTCTCTCTCTCTCTCTCTCTCTCTCGACTTTCTGCCTGCATCAGAACCAGTGTGCGTCGGCTCTGGGCAGCACTGTGCTGCGCTGTGACAAACTGGACAGGGATGAGATCAAAAACCTGCTCATGTGCTTTCTGCATATCCTCAAGAGCATGTCGGAGGGTAGGACAGTCCGCTTCACTTGAGTTTGACACATGTTGATATTAACAACAGTCCCAGAATCAATCTTTTCTTACTATTTTCTCACCATTTCATCATTCTCAGAGGCCCTTTTTGCTTACTGGAACAAAGCAGCTTCCTCAGAACTAATGGACTTCTTTACATTAATAGAGTAAGTACAGAACTAGACAACCTCCGTATGATAACATATGTGTGTTGTTAGCATTAGTTTTAATCTAACCAGACAAGTGCTAACGTGAAGCTAGCACTTTAAAGGAAGAGTTGGACGACTCACAAGAGACAGAGAAAAAGAAGAGAGGCTGATATATCCTGACTTTCCTATTATGGATCATTCTCCACAAGTGCTCAATCCTACAATGCTCATAATGCAGCTGGAGATTGTCTCTCGTTGGGTGTTTGTAGCCTTCAACTGACCCTGATGACTTTAGAGAACTCCCTTCAGAGTCGTCCTCCTTGTGACGAGTAAACTGACCTTCATGTCTAAAATTGGAACTTATTAAAGTTCAGTACAATGGGGGAATCATTTTGTCCTTACAAACCAGGACAAAAGTCTTTTTTTTTTTAAAACAGGAAGCTCAGTATATTTGTTCTCTTTGCTTGAATGTCAGGTGTTGATTCTGATAATGGTCTCTCGCTGTGTGTTTTGTCCTGCAGAGTTTGCCTCCATCAGTTCAGATACATGGGGAAGAGATTCATCGCCAGGTAGAGTACATGTCGCTCTGTTCATATCTGATGTGATACTGAAATTATGAATTTATTCTTGAGCTGAAACTAATAATGTTTTATCATCTATGTAATAATATGACTTACACCTGAGCTCAAAGATAACCTGAATGCTGAACCTTTTAACCCCTTGCTCTTGGTTTGTTCTCTCATCTCTAACACTGCTGGCAAGTTTTTTTGTGGTTAATGTCCCGGCCCCAGGCCCCTCTTGCATGGGTAAGAGATCGCTGTCTTTTTCTCTCTCTCACTTTACTTAATTAAATGCATGATGCTTCCAGTTCAGACTGTCTTTTTCACATCCAGTGTAAAGGTCTGTGTCCATGTGTAGTGTGATTATAGATCAGCTCTAGCTTCTATATTAATACTGTGAAAGTATCAAAGCCTCAGTCCACAGAGAAATGCACACAGCCTGTATTCAGAAACTGAGCCTTAAAACCAGCCGTCAGGACTTCTGTAACTTTGTGATGTCACAACAAAGCAGTCACCTTCTTATGGATCAACACTTCAAATAAAAGTGTAAAATATGGGGCTTTTAACTGACAATCAGACTTACCAGTAACAGTGTTTCTCCTCTCCCCAACAGGAGCCAGGAGGGGGCGGGGCCTGTAGCTCCAGACAGGAAGTCTCTGACTCTACCTGTGTCTCGTAACAGGGCAGGTATCCTGCACGCCCGCCTACAGCAGCTGGGAGCTCTGGAGAATTCTCACACCTTCAACAACAGTAAGCCCCTCCCACCTTATCTCTACAGCTGACTTTTATAGGACAGATAGTGGAGATATACATGAATTCTTCCAAAAGTAGAAGGTTTTCTGCCAGGATAAATGTGGTAGGATGTGGTGACTCAGAGCCTCCTCTGTTCTGATTGGCTCACAGACCTGTTGTCACTAGAGCTCCAGAGAGAAGCCTGAGAGAGGAGATGTAAAACTACACTGAGATGGTTTTTTGGTTCTTAAAACCACAAATATATCTTGTCATGGATCAACACTTCAAATAAAACACAGGAAAACTGTAAGAATTGAAAAGCAAGTATAAGTTGTATACAGTTGGATTTGAACAACTTTACTTAGCTCATGTGAGATCTTATTTTAAAATAAGAGTTCACTAATATTCAGATAATTTAATCCAACATTAATAAACAAATATTAGCTGATAACATTGTGCTTACCTGATTTAATGAAGACATGTTTGTATCTTGGGCCTCTGGGCATCACCTGATCTTTGTGTTTTGCTGACCTCTATTGGCAGCCAGTGATGGTTGCAATAAAAATCATAGAACTTAATCTGCCACAAATAAATCCTTGGCAGAAATATAAGCACTTGGCAAATATTCCTGTAGTCACTTGCACTTATCACAGAAGCAATCAAACCCGAGTAGATCATGTTCTATGTTCCGAAATCATATTTATTACTCCAATAAAATGATATCTCTAACGGTGACCTTGTGCTTTCTGTGCAGTGTACTCTCATACAGAAGCAGATGTGAGCAGTCAGTGTCTGCTGGAGGCCAACGTGTCCACAGAGGTGTGTCTGACTGTACTGGACACGCTTAGCATCTTCATCATGGGATTCAAGGTATTACCTGGTCATAAAATGCTGTACAAAACCACAATACATGACATCTTGTGTCCTGGTTTGTTGGCCCTTACGTTCTCCTGTGTCCACAGACCCAGCTGACCTCAGATCTGGGTCACAACCCCCTGATGAAGAAGGTTTTCCAGGTGCATTTGTGCTTCCTGCAGATCCCCCAATCTGAGGCCGCCCTCAAACAGGTCTTCACCTCTCTGAGGACCTTCATCTACAAGGTAGATAGTTAGTGAATTAGTTTTATCATATTTTTCTTTCTCTGTCTTTATATATCCCAAATGCATCACATCCCGTCTCTCTCCGTGTCCTCCAGTTCCCCTGCACCTTCTTTGACGGCCGAGCCGACATGTGTGCCTCTCTGTGCTACGAAATCCTAAAGTGCTGTAACTCCAAGCTGAGCTCCATCCGCAGTGATGCCGCCCATCTCCTCTACTTCCTCATGAAAAGTAACTTTGACTACACAGGCCGCAGGTCTTTTGTCCGAACACACCTGCAGGTAAACCTTCCTGATTGTGTGTGAATGTCACATTTTTTCCTGTGCGCTCTTAAGTCATGCATTAGATGATTGATTAGTTTCTTCTTCCTCTCGACTCACACAGGTGGTAATTGCTGTCAGTCAGCTGATTGCTGATGTCATCGGCATCGGCGGTACCCGTTTCCAGCAGTCTCTCTCTATCATCAACAACTGTGCCAACAGTGACAAGAGCATCAAGGTGAGGGGTGGTAGTAACCTTTGACCTTCTCTCTTTATTTAGCTTTATTTATTGGCATCAACTCAACACACGACCACCAGAAATAGATAAGAATAAATAAAGAAAGAATAAATAAATAAGATTGCAGCTTTATCAATTTTTGCTATTAAAACCAGATTCTCAAGGTTTATTGTCATTTCCACATATAAAGTCCAAAAGTCTTCCCATCCTGGGAGTGTGATCTCAGACTGTTCGTATGCATATACATACTGTATAAGCACCACACAGTCTTAAGGGTAAGAGTGAGCACTCCTACATTAGCTGCAACATGTTGGATGGAAGCAGATCCATTCATCCTGCTCCTACTGCCCTTTTTTTAATGTCTCAATTTTAAGAACTGGGTAAGAAAATTAAATTATTAAGAGCTGTTCAAATGAATTCAGAGTTTTCCATCAAATACTTGCTCTATGGAAAGATGAGCTCGAGTTAATTCATGTCTTAAAACCCAAATCCTTAATAGAAGGCACAAATTCTGGATTTGTTTTGTATTTTTAGTCACCATACTCCACCCTTTAATCCATTCATTATCCACTTGAGTCTTAAATAGAAGAGGCCGTGAATTCTGTTCCTTTCCTACCCACAAGGGTTTGTGTCTTTATTCTCCATGCGGCATTAATAGTTTTTTTAATTATCTTGATTAAAACGCGCCTCAGGTTTTTCTACATAGAAGAGAAGTCCTTGGTATTTTCATACAAAGGGTAAAAAAATTATACAAAGTTTTGTTTCTTTTGTACTTTGCAGCATACTGCATTTCCCTCAGATGTGAAGGACCTGACCAAGCGCATCAGGACAGTGCTGATGGCCACGGAGCAGATGAAGGAGCACGAGAACGACCCGGAGATGCTGGTGGACCTCCAGTACAGCTTGGCCAAGTCCTACACCAGCACACCTGAGCTCCGCAAGACCTGGCTGGACAGCATGGCGCGCATCCACAACAAGAATGGAGATCTTTCAGAGGTTTTTTTTAGTTTTTGTTTTTGTTTTGAAGTTCTTAAGGAAAAACATGAGTCAGTTTGGAGGCTTTTTAAAATGTTTTCATGCTAACCTTTGACCTGTGCGCTTCACCTGCAGGCAGCCATGTGTTATGTGCACGTTGCTGCTCTGGTGGCGGAGTACCTGTGGAGAAAAGGTGAGTGGAGGATGTAGGAGTGTGAGTGTGTCTCCTGGTAATCCTTTGCTGCTTTCGACAGTAAATAATCTCTGACCTTTTGAACTCCACTTTACAGAGGCCGTATAATGAGTCACTGGTGAGAATTACCTCGCTAGAAAGAAGCTTATCCTGGAATGAGTTTAATAAAATGGATTAATCTGATGTTCTGAAGAAAGTTAATGAGTGGTAGCAAGAATACTTCGTAAATTACTCAGATCAAAGCCAAGGATGCATATTCTTCGTTTTAATGGAACCAATAAATTAATAAGATGATTTACTGGATTGATGATTGATTCATCAGATGATCTAAAATATTATATTTTATTTTATTGTTAATTTTTGCCTTTTCGACTGGATTAAATAAAGCCAGCACACATTTTTCCATGTTACACACACACACACACACACACACACAGGAACATACCCTTTTATCTGCCACCTGAGCAATTGTCCAAGGTTCATTCATCCCTTCCCGTGTTGAAAACACTTCCAACGCTGCATTCCCCAGATAAGATCCCTCGGCCGTCTTTCTTCTCTAGCGGACGGTTACTGTTTTCAGACTCTGCAGAGGATCTGTTGTGTAATGTCAGAGGTGTTTTCTGTAAGTCGACAGTTCATTGTCGGGTCAGACTGTTAAAAAGTGAGTGAGCTCCTCTTGACAAGTTGTAGTTTAAGCTTCATAATAATAATAATAATAATAATAATGATAATCTTCTTATTATTATTTCAAAATAAGGATACCCTGCAAAATGCATGAGAAAATGCATTATTACTGCCACCATGATTTTAAAAAAGAAAAAAAAAAGATTTTTTTATCGTCATCAAGAGGAAGTGAAAATAACTTTTTTGTCATGGTGGCACTAATAAGCTTCCATACAATGCTAAGTTGCAGGGTTTTAATAAAAATCGAAATTTGTGTGAAAGTATTGTTAACTTTGGCAGCTGATTTTCATTTAAAGGAAATAACAACTTTTTCACCCACCAAAAAAAAAAACAAAAAACCCATTAATTAAAATGGATAAATGTAGGAAAATAAATTAATTAATACGAATACGAGGAAGAAAAAAAATTAAAATAGGTTTAGCTCATTTTACAATATATAGTTATTCCTTTCTCTCTCACTTCCCTCCATTTCCTCCTCTTCCCTTCTCTTTTCCCCTCTTCCCTTCTTTCCTGAAGTCGGCACTTGATCATGTTAAGCTAACGTTAGCCGTCCTGCATGTTTTCATTATTTATTTCAGCCGTTTTGGTTGCTGCCTTTTGTCTAATTTTCTCTGGGGTTGTAGATTATTTGAGTCCATAAATATGTTCTAATAAGACTAATAAGACTTTGTATTGAACATTGATTTGTGTATTTGTCAGTTCATCTGTCTTCCATGTTGTTATTTAGTTTTTAATTCATGACAAAAATAATTCTTGTTTTCAGTTTTTCCACTGAAAAGTAAACGTGTTGTCTGCCTGTATACTCTGTGTTAGGTATGTTCAGACAGGGATGCTCTGCTTTCCGTGTCATCACTCCAAACATCGATGAGGAGGCGGCCATGATGGAGGACGTAGGGATGCAGGATGTTCACTTCAATGAGGTGAGACGTTGTGCTGTGATCTTTTCTACGTTACATGTCCTGTAATACTGTGCTCTGAGCATCTGCCAGTCCCGCTGTGTTGACCAAGCATTTAGGATGTTTTTTTAAGTTCTTCGCTGGTGTCACGTGTCACATAATGACGGCCTTATCTCTGTGAAGAGTATCAATTGCTCTGTGCAGTGCATGAAATGAAAACAGCAGACTTTGACACAGGGCTTGGTACTTGTGTTGTTTCACTGAGCTGGCAGAATGAAAATCTGACAAGTGCTCAGGGTCAGCGCTCCTGCAGGTTGAGGTTTCAGTGTCTTGCTCATGGGCACTCCAGCAGCGGCAGAGGCTTGTTGAACGGAGGCCTGAGACCAGGTTTTCTAGTAAACTGAAATCCTCAGTGAAATTGAAAGTGATGGCGAGAGAATGTGTGAGCTTTTATGAGTTGGTCAACAGATCTGTCGGCAGTGAAAAGTGCTTTTACCGTCCATCTGCTCTGAGCAGCTCCTCTCTTTATGAGATGGACTGAGTGTCATCCGCCAATAAACAGAAAGGAGATGATGCGTCCATTTCCTCCCACGTCTGCTGTCTTTGCTGGGACATTCTGCTCAGTTTCAGTTCACCGCGACCTCCAAGACAAATAGGAACAAGCAGAAACGTCCCTTTATGCAACAAATTAAATATCCTGAGCTGAAACTGCAAAGAGGACGGGAAAGTGAAGTTTACATTCATTCATCTGTGGCTGTGTTTGTTCAGGAGGTGCTGATGGAGCTGTTGGAGGAGTGTGCTGACGGCCTCTGGAAGGCGGAGCGTTATGAGCTCATCGCTGATGTCTACAGGCTCATCATTCCCATCTATGAACAGCGCAGAGACTTCGAGGTAACCTGCACCTTGAGCACAGCCATAGACCAGCAATATACAGGAGTGGTGCTGTAAATGCATACACATATCTTCCAGGGAACATGGTGTGCACCTTGCATTTAAAAAGTTACAATAACCCTGCAATAGAAACAGACATGCAGGTTATTTACCATGTCTATATCATGTTTTCAGTGCTTTTCACAATCCAAACGTGGGTTTTAACTAGATAATTGTGTATTTCAGCACAAGCACAAAGCATCATGGTATTTATACAAAATCCATTAATATTTGTTCATGTTCCATCTTGGGATTGTTGGGGGTTGCAGTTGTGTCAGTGTCAGACTTTGAAAACCCCTGGTCTGGTCTGACCAGTAGCTTATGGTGGCTAACATTAGCTGAATTTCTGCAGAATCCGTTTGCTGATGTTTGTGACAATTTCTGCTATTTTTTGTTCTGTTTTTTATTTTGTTTTGGAACAGAAACTCACACACCTGTACGACACCCTCCACCGTGCCTACACCAAGGTGATGGAGGTGATGCACACCGGCAAGAGACTGCTGGGCACATTCTTCAGAGTGGCCTTCTTCGGACAGGTAACGAAAGAACCACAGTTTCAATGTTGTAACACTGAATTAACAAACCACTTTTGACAAGCATGAATATTAATTGATGCAAGCTCTTAATAAAAGCATGTCCACATGCTGAATCTGAATCTACTCCCACTAAAACTCATCTTAACAGAGATTTCTCTTTTTCTCTCCTCCCCCTCCGAGGCTGCGGTAAGTGTGTAGTGATGTCACTGTGTGTGTTAGCCTGGTGTGCTTGTCCATGTCCTTGCATTATAATGCTGTCTGAGGGCTCGTGTGTTTTTATTTTTGCTAAATTAGTGGCATAAAGTTGCTGTAAATTTCCTAGATTCTCAAAAGTAGGAGAATAGTAGTTTTATCTTTGTTGCTGAGTTGCAGAAGCTAGCGCTTTAGCTCTTTTCTGTAAATCTACCATATGTGATAAAGCTCTGGGTAACCTCCCCATTAACCGTTCCCCTTGATCAGCCATTTAGCTCTAGGACTCGCTCCACTCTTCAGTGGTTATCCTGGCCTGTTCCCACCCACACGCCTCCCTGTGTACTTTTCCATACATGCATGACTGATTCTTTCTTTAATGTAAAATTTAATAAATCGTAACAGTGAAATTTTGGAAAATAGTGTTTGTTTGAGATATTGATTCAGGATTTTAAATAAAAAGGTCACAAATAAACAATTTTTCAGAATGAAACACTCTTTTTCAAAGTTTGAACTCAGCCTTTTATTCTGCGAACTTAAAGATAGCTCCTGGTGAAAAAGCGGCTCACGCTGACAGAGGTCATGTGTCTCCGTCTTCTCCTCCTCTGCAGGGTTTCTTTGAGGATGAGGATGGAAAGGAATACATCTACAAGGAGCCAAAGTTCACTCCGCTCTCAGAGATTTCCCAGAGGCTCCTGAAGCTCTACTCCGACAAGTTTGGCCAGGAGAACGTCAAGATCATTCAGGACTCTGGCAAGGTGGGAGTGAGGCTAGCTGTTTCCCTCTGCTTCCAGTCTTTATGCTAAGCTAACAGTTTACAGACTGTAGCTCTGTAGTTAACGCACAGACATGAGAGTGATATCTATCTGGCGCTCACTGGTATGTTACAGTTTTCTATGTTCAGTCAAACCAAAACATCTTTGTGTCCTGTTCATCAACAGGTGAACCCCAAGGACCTCGACTCCAAGTACGCCTACATCCAGGTGACCCACGTCACGCCGTACTTAGACGACAAGGAGCTTGAGGACAGGAAGACGGACTTTGAGAAGAGCCACAACATCCGGCGCTTTGTGTTCGAGACGCCGTTCACCGTGTCGGGCAAGAAGCAGGGCGGAGTGGAGGAGCAGTGTAAACGGCGGACCGTTCTCACCAGTAGGTCGCGCATCAGTGACGATTTCACTCGACAAGAAATATAATGTGGAATTAACGTTCGGTAAAGAACCAAAACAAGTCGCTCTAATCAGCCTCATCACAGTAGCAGCGACAGGAAGCACAGAGCGACGACTATTTTCCTGGTCGCCATCTGTTATTGTTGTTTACAACCTCCTTGCAGGTGTCATTCACCTTAGAACGTTAAGATAGATAGATGTTTATTACTGTTCTCTCCACTTCATCCCAAAGTTCAGGCGTTGTCTCGTTAATAATCACGCTGACTGATTGTGACTTGGCTGTAGACCCACTCGCTCAGTGACTGTTTACATGCACAGTGGTTGATATATATATATATATATATATATATATATATATATGTTTACATGTCTCTGTGTCTCAGTACCTTCTCTCCCTCAATCCTATTTCTGTCCAGCCACCCACTGTTTCCCTTACGTGAAGAAGCGCATCGCGGTCATGTACCAACACCAGACCGACCTGAGCCCCATCGAGGTGGCCATAGACGAGATGAGTTCCAAGGTGGCCGAGCTGCGACTGCTGTGCTCGGCCTTGGAGGTGGACATGATCCGGCTGCAGCTCAAACTGCAAGGCAGTATCAGTGTTCAGGTAAATAAAGATGGACGTAGCCTCCGTTAAATCATCTTACTTCTCATGAATCACTTCAATGTCATGTCTGATCTTTGACCCCCGTTGTTCTCCAGGTGAATGCTGGTCCTCTCGCTTACGCCAGAGCCTTCCTCGACGACAGCAGTGCCAAGAAATATCCAGACAACAAGGTCAAACAGCTCAAAGAGGTTTTCAGGTACTGACTGACTGACTGATGTCAGAATCACCTGCACATGTAAAACCACAGCTTCTCTTCCTTCTCTGCATTGGCCCCTTGTCTGTGACAGAAACTTACCGTTACATATACGCTGTCGCTGGTGTGTGCAGGTCGTCGAGAGGCTGATCTTAGTGAAAACATTTTTAAAATGGTTTGATGTTTTGTTGAGTTTTTCTAAACTAAACGATCAAAGCTGCTTTAAAAACGAATTAAAACTAAACAGAAATTGAAAACGATAATAACCAGATAATTATTCCACTGCTTACAGTCTGTGGAAATCTGTCCTTCCACTTTCCCTCTCACTTCCTGTTCTCTGCCTGCTGCATTTCTAAGTGGCACTAAAAATGCTTGTGGATCTCTCCTCAGGCAGTTCGTGGACGCCTGCGGTCAGGCGCTGGGGGTGAACGAGCGGCTGATTAAAGAGGACCAGCAGGAGTATCACGATGAGATGAAGGCCAACTACAAGGACCTGACCAGGGAGCTGTCCAGCATCATGCACGAACAGGTAGGAACTCCTCAGACTCGACTGTCTCTTCACTTTACACAGCTGCAGAAAGGTGTTTTAACTGTCCAGTGAGACGAATCCAGGAAGTACTGAAACCAGGTCTGATGTGAATCTTCTCAGGTCCTCATTCTGCTGCAGCAACAAGTTTCCAAACAGATGATTTATATAAAGAAGGGAAATTTATGTGCTCTCCCATTGTTTTGTTGTATTTATATGTACTTTATTTGCATATTTACCCTGTTGCCTTGTGCAAATGTGCATGTGGTAATATTTAAAGCTGCACATTCCTCATTGTTTCATGTTACATTGCTTATTGATCTACCCTTAAGAAGCTATGCTATGCACCGCTGCGATCTTGTGCACGTTCACTAACCACGTCTCTTGTCTCCTGCTTTCTTTGTGCTGGCCTGAGCAGATCGGATGGTAACGCTGCTTTTATCATTTGAAGTTACTGTTGTGTCCATAGAGGAATGGAGGAATCATATATTTCATTTTACACAAAACTAAATTCATGCCTGGCGTTATTCACATATACTTTAGATCCTCTTTTTAAGACTTTTAAGATTTTAGTATATTTTTATATAGTTATTCATAAGTAAATATCCCTGCTAATCTTTGTAGATAAACCCAGTGGAGGATGGTACGAGGAGCACGCTGTCTGACTCGATGGGCATCTTCAACGCCATCAGTGGCACACCAACCAGTGGCTCACTCTGATGACGATGCTTCACATCAGCCTCGCGCCTTCCTCGCCCTCGGATGTTTGTTCAAACTACCTGCCAGTCAAGAGGAATCAATTAGGACACCTGTAAAAGCCACTGGTATATTTTCTCCTGTTGCTCCTCGACACAGATCATGTGATGTTCACTTCCTGTTAGCCCGTTGTTCTTGTTTCCTATGGAGACGATGGAACCAGGTTTAAGCCATACAGAAGGTTTGGTTTGATCCCATGTAAGACGTGTATCTAGTCCCGTGACTGACAACATTATGTTCACTGTTCTGGTGTGTTAGACCCCGCCCCAAGAGACGTTGTCCACAGGTTGAAAACAAAGTCTAAACCGTACCTATTTTTAACTGTAGGGCTCCATTTTGTTTGTAAGAGAGTGTTTAAAGAAAGTTTTTATTTAAGATAAATGCCTCTGCTGTAACTTTATCACATTCTTCAGTATTTTTTACATTTCTTTTC
Organism: Seriola lalandi dorsalis; assembly: GCF_002814215.2. Lineage (NCBI taxonomy): Eukaryota > Metazoa > Chordata > Actinopteri > Carangiformes > Carangidae > Seriola > Seriola lalandi. The sequence continues at coordinate 616,780 of NW_019525451.1, forward strand.
TTCTGTTCTTTCCCATCGAGCCCCGCTGTCACAGCAGAGGCATTTATCTGTGCAGAGTTTATCTTTTCTCTCACCGGGAACATTTGAAAGAATTATTCACTCTATTTTAGGCCAATAGACGTGTATGAAAACTGTCTAAAGCCAAGTGAACCGCAATGTTTTAACCTATTTTCTGTAAAGAAAAAGAAAAAAAAAAGTGTGTGCAATATTTTCTATTGTTACCAAGGCTACCTACTGCACAGGAAACCACTCTTGCCAAAGACATTAGAAAGACGACTGTGCAATGCGAGATGAGGGTGTGACCATTTGTAATCTACCCCTTTGTTTCTTTGTCTGTCATGTAGATGCCTTTTATTATCTGTGAGATAAAAACAAACATTTTTACTTAATGACTGCTCATGTAAATATGTTTAAGACCTATAAATATATGAAAATCTGTAATAATACCTTCTTCCGTGCCTTGATTTGAAATGTTCACTGTTCAGTTTTTCTCCCCTCTGTTCAATTATTATCATTCAAGGAAGAGAAGCATGACATTTAGGTCTGGCAGTGTTACAACAATTACATTTCATCACAGTTTACAGATATTGAGAAATTCATTTCCCTCAGGTAATTTCTCTTTGTGTATAACCTTGTTTAGCATTATCACTTCTACCGTCTGCTGTTTATGGAATATTAGCTTCCAGATTTGACATACGTCTTGCAGCTAGCATTGTGTGGCTAACTAACTTAGATACTGAACATCAGACTTTTCAGTTACCAAGGTTCAGCTAAGTATTTTTATATTTTCACAATGTTAAACAAACATACATAATACTGCTGCATCACAATCAAAGTTAGCGAGCTAACTGCAGACATTTTTAATTATTTAGCTAGCATTGTTTGATGATGTATTATCGCCATATAACAGTAATTTAAGGGTGTTAACATGCATAACTATATCATATTGATATTATATTGCTAAGGATGTAATGACGTATTTTGCTAAAACTGTAAAATATATCATAAAGTTTTTTAGGCTCTCTGCTAACATGATCTGTAATGAATTATAATCATTAACTTGTATATGAGCATATGTCTCTGTCTCTCTGAGTAAACGTGTAGGTCAGTGTCAGGGTGACTGGAGCTCTGTGCTGTAGCTGGGGATGACAGTGACCTGCACGCTCATTGAAGAGAAACAGGAGAGACATCGGGATGCTGACTCCAGTAAAACCTCCACTGTGCTCGCTGTAATGTAAAAGACCAGCTAATCCCACCTCATATCACTGACAGGGACCCCCCACACACACACACACACACACACACACACACACACTGTGTCCTGTTGGACTGTCATTGTGTCAGAGAGTCGGGCTGCTAAACATCATGTATCTGTGAGTTCTGCTCGTGTTTCATGGTGTGTGTTTGAGTTTGTGTTTGTTTGGTGAAATATACAAGAATTCACGATTGACACGGATGATAGTAACATTCACCTCTTTATATGTTTTATATCATGCTGTAGCTGTAGCCGCTACCCCTACTGTGACATCCTGTATGCCCTTCGTGTTGTAAAAGACAAGCGACATATTAACATGTTATTTTGCAGGAAAATCAAATATATATAATATATATTAATTTTAAACATGTCTATCTTCCTATTCTGGGAAAGTGCTCTCAGGCTTTTGGACCCTACATAATATCAACATATACTGATATTTATTTAACATATGTGTATATATTTGCACATATGTTTTTATTTATTTCTTTTTATGTACTTATATTATTATTATTATTATATCATATTATTATTATTAATATTATTATTAATTAATACACAGAGTAGTCTATTTGTGTGTTCACACTTTTTACAACTATGTACTTCATGTATATTATATGTGCATAAACTGTTATTTTATTGCTGTTACTTAACAGTCTTCAAATACACCTATTAAAGAGCAATCACGTGCTTATAATAAGGAAACTTAGCAATTAGAAAAACACTGTGAATGTTTTCACGTTTACCAGCTGACCAGACCGGTGCTCTTTATCTGTAAGGCAAGAACTGAGTTCCCAGAGTTGTAAAGTAATTACACACACATACACACACACACACACACACACACACACACACAGACTTGTGATGATGTGCTGGCAAGTTGGAATAATGGAGATTTGCATGTTGGGAGGTGCTGGAGAAGATACTGTGGGTCCAGCATCAGTGGGCGTTGCAGGAAGTTTGACGGGAGGTTACATAAGAAGCAGACCAGACCTCGGTTCAGTCTTCATGTCTTGGATCTGGACGGGGGGTCACTAGTCTCTCTGTCTCTTGTTTTTTGAAGGATACAGTTGGAGCAGCACATACAGCAGCGATGGCAGGTGAGTTCCAGTCTGGAGGGGAACCATGTGACTGGGACATTTACTTTTCCTGCCAGTTTTAGAGGAATATTCTTTGCATTACACTTTATTTACTCAGTGATCTCTGTATTTGTTCAGTTGGTTACACTAAGTGCGCAAGAAAAAAAGGAAATCAGTACATATGAATTGTAATTGAAAACCACTTATTTCTGCAGACAACGGCGAGATGAGGAAGCCCAAGCATAAGAGTGTAAGTCCAACCTTTTTTATACTACTGTCTAATATTTCCTGTTGTTTCCTGCTTAGATAGACAACACAGAATTTTAAAGAGTGGTAAATATGAACATCCTAATCGCCTTTATGGTAATAAAGTCCCTTCAGTGGTTGGTTAAAGACTAAAAAGCCTTTAATTAACATGCGCTTGTAAATAACCTAACTGTTGATATAATATACTTACATTCACCCATCCCTCTTGCAGGCTACAGTCTGTGGCTACCCAATAAGCATCTTTTTCATTGTGGTCAATGAGTTCTGCGAGCGCTTCTCCTACTATGGCATGCGAGGTGAGTCACTTGTTGGGGATTTGATCAGTTTAAAGTTTACTTTCATTTTTGCCTCACCTGCACCCAGTGATTCATTCAACTACTGTACTTAATCAATATGTTGAGGTATTGAGCTTTACTTCTATTTCCTTCTCTGCATTTATTTGTCAGCTGCAGTTACTGTGCATATTAATATTTTACACATAAAATACATGATGCTGTACTAAAGTAAAAGGCCACAAGCCCAAAAACACTGGAAATCACTGGTTTAAAGTGCAAATATTGTGATGTTTTTTCATTTAAAAATATTAATTTGTAAAATAACAAATAACTTCAGCTGTAAAAAGTTTAAAAGTGCATTATTTCCCTCTGAAATGTGCAGGAGTACAAGTATCATAAGATGGAAATACTCAAGTTACTTAGTTTACTTAGCTACTTTCTATGATATGATTCATTGTTATTCATTGTTAGTTTTAAATATCCAACAATACATAGAAGTATACATAACACACATACATTGGAACCATTAAATGATATAGATAAATAATATTAGTATTCACGGGAAGAGTAGATTAAATAGAAGAGTAAAATTAAATAAAACACTTCCTCCACCTCATGTGTCCCTCTCCGTCTGCAGCCGTGCTGGTGCTGTACTTTAAGTACTTCCTGAAGTGGGACGATGACTTCGCCACCACCATCTACCACACCTTCGTGGCTCTCTGCTACCTGACGCCCATCCTGGGAGCCATAGTGGCTGATTCATGGCTCGGCAAGTTCAAGTGAGTTTCAGATCCAGCTGCTAAAATCCATAAAGTGTAATTTAGTTAATATAGTGTTGTAATAAATATACGCTGTGCCTTCATGTGCTCGTCTTAAAACCAGTGTAGAGGTTAAAGAATATCTCACAGAATCAGCTGTCTCCCTACCTGAACCTGATGTACACCTGTTTAACTCTTCTCTCCCTCCTCCTCCTCCCTGTGCACAGGACCATTGTTTACCTGTCCATCGTTTATGCACTGGGACAAGTCATCATGGCTGTGAGTGCTATCCATGACATCACAGACTCAAACAAGGACGGCACTCCCGACAACATGACCTTCCACGTGTGAGTTGAACTCGCTCAGACACAACGCAACACGAACACAACAGCTACAGATACTGACACTGTGTCTGTGCTGCGTTTGTCTCTCAGATCTCTGTCCATGGTGGGGTTGATCCTGATCGCCCTGGGAACAGGAGGCATCAAACCCTGCGTGGCTGCCTTTGGCGGAGACCAGTTTCAAGACCATCAGGTGAGATGTCGCTCAAGCAAACACACATAAAAACACCTTCACAGTTTCATAAAACCCACTACAGTAGTTCTCTCTCTAATAGACTTTCACAAGTCTCTAATTTCAGATTCATTCTTTAATAATTAAAATGTCCTGGACAATTTATTAGCTACTTTAGGGAAAATAGAGACAGTTACACTTCCAATGAATGAGTTGCCAACATGGAGCCTGGAGCATCATTCAGTCAGTGAACAGCTGGAAATGTGTCACACATCATCTTCTTCTCATATGGTTTAACTGGATCACATCATGTTGTAAGCTGTTTCTCTTATTTGTATTAGTGTGTATGTATAGGAGGTGAGTACAACAGGATCCAGTGCAACATCACATCCTACGACATCGACATAGAACTGAAAGCACGCACACACCTCATGCAGGTGGAAGCATCAAGTCTCTGTCCTGCACACACACACATGTGCACACAGCAGTTACAGACGCCTCAGTCAGATATCAGCGGCAGCTCGTCAGCACTTCTTGTATCTTTGCTTCATTACACTTAGTTGTTTATTAACTAATAGCTGATGGTACATGAGTCTCAGTCACTTTATTACACTGTTCAAGGCCAGTGACAGATTATCTCTTAATGTTAATGGCATGTTATGTAAGAGTTGATGATCTGAACCCCCCATCACCACCACCACCCCGTTACCCCCCACCATCAGTGCTTTTTGCCTAAACTGTGTTGAACTTCCTGTGTGTCACAGGAGAAGCAGAGAAGCACCTTCTTCTCCATCTTCTACCTGTCCATCAACGCTGGCAGTCTGCTGTCCACTGTCATCACCCCCGTCCTCAGAGGTAAGAGTGGATCACAGAGCAGAAAATATGCAACTCACAAACACACATCATATGTTTAATCACTATGTCTTTGTGTGGTTTCCAGCTCAGGAATGTGGTATTCACACAAAGCAGAAGTGCTACTCGCTGGCCTTTGGTGTCCCTGCCGCTCTCATGGTGGTGGCTCTGAGTAAGAACCAGTTTTTCCTCATACAAAAAAATGCTAATTTCATTTATTATAATAATAAATGAATTAAAATGACAGATACTCCTTCACCTTCATTGACAAATCCAGAATCAGTGAGTTTGCAAATACACTTTAACAACTAGTCACATTAATAAAAGTCTATATGTGCATAAAAAGAAGAAAGTAAAGTCACAGCTTAAAAGATTAAAAGTAGAGGTGAACATTAAAGTCTTTAACCACATGTGAGTCTGGTCCCTGAGGCCGAGAGGCTTCATGGTGTGGATGTGATGTGTAGACAGTTGTGTAATGACAGCTTAACGTTCCTCACTGCTGGTTAATAAATGATGAATTAATGCTTTTTAAAGATAAGAAATAAGCTGTAAGAACAGCTGGCGGGTTTCCAGATTGCAAAAGAAGTAAAACCTTTATTAAAATCTTTATTGCTCTCGATAAAGTCTGTTTTATAAGTATCACAAATATTCATAGTCAATATAATATAATAGATGTTAATAATTTTGTAATAATTACCTGCTTTATTTCCTTTGACAAACGGTCAAATGTTCATATGTACATCTATATGTGATGTGTGTGTCTGCAGTTGTGTTCATTGTTGGAAGTGGGATGTACATTAAGACGGCTCCTCAAGGCAACATCTTGGTGAAAGTCTGCAAGTGCATCGGGGTGAGTGGCTGCTCAGAGATGCACGTGTTCAGGATGGGTTTAAAAAAAGGTTTTAAATAAAGCGTCACTTTAGTTCATAAAATGTATTAAAGATGGAGGAAATTCTTCTTTCCTCTTTCTGCAGTTTGCCATCAAGAACCGCTTCAGGCATCGTTCTTCTCAGTACCCCAAGAGGGAACACTGGATGGACTGGGCTGAGGAGAAATACGATGTAAGTGCAACACACACACACACACACACACACAAGCGCATGCAAATACAAACGACATAAGCGTCACTATCGTTTCCTCTGTCTTGGTGCAGAAACTCCTGATCGCCCAGGTGAAGATGGTGGTGAAGGTTCTGTTCCTCTACATCCCGCTGCCCATGTTCTGGGCTCTGTTTGACCAGCAGGTAACCGCCAGTCGGCTCGCTCACGCACGAGCTCTTGTTTTAGAGATCTGTCGTCCCCCCTGTCACCAGTACTACGACCACTAAATGTCGCCTAGCAACAAAACACAACTTTGGGTCATAATAACCTGCAGCAACGACCTATGGGCTTGTTTTTGTTTACAGGAAGACAGTCCCCAATTATAAGCAAATATAAATAGAAACAAAAGAACCACTTAATTCATAGCAGGAAGTTTGCCGTCAGCCTTCAAGGACAGACTAAATAAGAGCTGTGTCTCCTCCACAGGGCTCAAGATGGACCCTCCAGGCCACCACCATGAACGGCGACTTTGTAAGGAATTTATTTCTGCAATATCAGACTCTGTGAGCTCAAACCACAGAAAAAAACTGTTTTAAAATGCAATCTCTCTTTTTGTCCTTCAACAGGGAGCACTCATCATCCAGCCCGACCAGATGCAGGTGAGACGCTTGTTGTTGACGACGCATTACTGAACTTTGTTGTTGTGTTTTTTTATCTGCTATCGACATGAGCTGATTGACTCACTTTCTTCCCACCAGACCGTCAACCCTATCCTGATCCTGGTTTTGGTGCCGATCATGGACAGTGCGATCTACCCACTGATTACCAAGTGCAAATTAAACTTCACGTGAGTTCAGTTAATTATTACGGCGTTTATATTGCAGATTATAACCAGAAGATATAATAGTTGAGAAATACATGAACTGACAACGTCGTGTGTTTGTTCTGCAGCCCGTTAAAGAGGATGACTGTCGGCATGTTCTTCGCTGCTATCGCGTTCGTGGCTGCTGCTCTGGTCCAGCTACAGATTGATGTAAGAATAACAGACGTTAAAAGAATAAACACACACACGCACACCTGGGCGACTTAAATCACACATGACCTTATGAAGCACAATTCACACGCACGGTTCCATTCCTCTTGTAGCAAACCCTGCCGAAGTTCCCGTCGAACACTGAGGGCCAAGTGAAGTTCATCAACATGGTAGAAGAGCCGGTGCCCGTCAAAGCTGGAGTCAACAACTTCACCCTGCAGCCATTCGAGGTACAGCCTGTTCTCCAGATTCATATATATATATATATGTATATAGACAGCAAAGGTTGGAGGTCATATTGACATTGAGTCATTTTTTCCTCTCACAGGCCAATGAGGGTTACCTTACCTTTGATGACATATTTACACTGGATCTGAATGGTACCGGTTACCCAACCAGTTTAGTGGATGGCAATCGAACTACCATTGTCATCATTAAGGATGGGGCCAAGCTCAGGCCTGAGGGGGTGAGTACGCCACTCAGATAGGGTTCAAGTCTGACTACAATGACTCTCTGCTGCAGCATGCAGAGAACCAACAAGGGGGAAATTGACTTTAATTCTGTGACTAAATGTGATTTCAGCTGGACTTTAATTGTGTTTTCCTGGGTGTTTCCTTTATATCATGCTCTAAAGTATCTTTCTCCCCCCAGTTCACAGACATCAAATCAAAGCCGGAACAGGGAGCTAATGCTATCAGGCAAGTTTCACATTGTTGTCAAGTCTGGAGGAAATTTTATGGAAGCCCTGAGAGGACATGTGTACTTTTCTGTTTCCTCTTCTTGGTATCTAAATAACCACAATGATTATTTTTGCAGCTTGTTCTGCTTTATCATGAGCACACAATGATTATGTCATTATTGTCTGTATTCAGCTCGTAGCTTCACTACACTGATGGTTAAAATGTTAAAATGTAGTGTAACAGCAGAGACGAGTCGTAAAGTTAGGAAACTGACTGATGTCAACATTGACACTGTGACAAGTGACACTGTAAAACCCCAAGGATGTGTTGTGTTGCTCATACATTCAATGAATTCAATTTTTAAATGTGACATAACTCTAATTTAACACTGTTATTTTCTCACCTGTCGTTTGCTGAATTCTCCTTCCCCAGATTTCTGAATGGCCACCGCTCAGTTTTGAATGTAACCGTGGGTAACGAGGACTTTGGGAACATCCTCACCAACAAGATGTCAGAATATGTGGACGTACCACAGGGACAGTAAGACTTGACTTTCATTATATATCATATGTCACATATGGTTATACCAGAGAAACTTCTTTGCCCTGATTGGTGTTTTTCTCGTTATGTCAGAGCTAAGTTCCGGATCATAAACAATGAGGGCAAAGAGTGTCTCTACACTCAGAAACTGGGCTTCGGCAGCTCTTACACCTTGATCATCCCGCCAACGTTCTCATTTGAACAAAATGTAAGTCGTGAATATGTTTTGAGTCACAATATTAGCTTGAATGTAACTGTTTTGACTGAGGCAGCACATCTGAGTATCTGTCTGTGTCCCGTTAGTGCGCAGAGAGCATCCGATCAGTGATGGACATCAGCCCCAACACCGTCCACATGGCCTGGCAGATCCCTCAGTACTTCCTCATCACTGCAGGGGAGGTGGTCTTCTCTGTCACCGGCTTGGAGTTCTCCTACTCACAGGTACACGATGCTTTCCTCACATATCTGACATCACCAGGGCAGCTTGGAAAGTACAGAAAACACAAGTCCAGACGGCCGTCTCCCCACTAACGCTTTCCAGCACCTACTTCCCATTCTGAGGCTAAAAGAGAGATGCCGTCTCTTCTGTGTGCTCTGGGTCTATCCTGCGGCCGTGTCTCGATGTCTTTCATCATTTTCTCTAATACGTGGTTCTGTTTGAATCTCCGATTCCTCTCCAGGCACCTAGCAACATGAAGTCTGTGCTGCAGGCTGGTTGGCTGTTAACCGTTGCCGTAGGGAACATTATTGTGCTGATTGTCGCCGAGGCTGCAACACTTGAAGATCAGGTGGGTGGATTATATTTAACCATCAGTAGACATGTGAACTTATGTCATGTGTTTTTAAGGTTGAAGCTTATAATAGCAGAATAGCAGCTTTTCCTAAACAGGATAACGTCAGAGAGACCAGACTCAAGCTCTTTTCAAGGCCTTTCTTCATTCATTGTAAACCAATGACACCCAGTGACATCAGCTAAAATACCTTCATATGACAGACATCATATTATTGAGTGTTAAACTGAACCTGCACAGCACCAAACACTCATGCTAACTTAAAACTTAAAAAGGTGTAACTTCAACTGTATATTAAAAGAGTGTTTGGAAATCCTCTTATCTGCTTTCCTGCTGGAAGTTTGATGAGAAGATTGATAACCGGCTCTCTGAACTGTTTATTACATATAAAGCTGGAGCCAGGACATAGTTAGCTTAGATTAGCCTGACTGGAAATGAGTAACACCTAGACTGACATAAAAAAAATATTCTAATCCTTCCTGTAAAACTGCAGCTGGTGTCTTTACAGATATAATGTGTAGATTATTGAGTTTTAGCTGTGCTGGTAGAGCTAGGCTAGCTGTTTCCCCTTGCTTATAGTCTTTATGCTAAGCTAAACCAAGCTAACCATCTCCTGGCTCCAGCTTTATACTTGACGGACAAATATCAGAGAGGTGTCAATCTTCTCAGTGGAAAAGCTGTTCCCTTCAGATTATCCCCACATTAACAGTATGTGTGTGTCTGTGTTCACCAGTGGGCCGAGTACATCCTCTTCGCCTCCCTGCTGGTGTTAGTGTGCTTCATCTTTGCCTTCATGGCCTATTTCTATACCTACATCGACCCGGCCAAGGTCGAGGCCCAGTTTGCCCAGAAGGAGCCCGAGGACAAGGAGAAGAGGAGGAGTTTGGAAATGACCAGGAAGGACTCAGTCGAGCGCAGCAACGAGCAGAGGAGGAGCTCCGACTCCAGCTCTGACGAGGAGGAGAACAAACAGGCCAAGATGTAACGCGACCCTTCTCCACGGCTTCTCCCTCCTCTTTTACCGATGCTGATTGGTTCTGTGTTTCACGCCTCGGCGTGCCTGTGGTCAGTGTGTCGATGCAACCCAGTGCACCGCTGTACGTGTGGTGGTTAGGATGAACGGATGGTGACCTGAGTGAAATGGTGCAGAAGTTGTAAGAGCACAGAAATAGGACTTCGACGGTTGAGCTCTTGGTGGACAGTGTTAATGGAGGATCTTGGCAGGAATAATTCAAACACATTTATCGCCAAATCTTGAGAGAATATTCCTTTGTTTTTGTTTTTTTTTAAATCCCCTGGATCTTTACTGGTTATTAATTTGCTATTTCGCTGTTGTAAATTTGTTTTTACAATGATTTATTTTGCACTGTGTAGCAACATCTTAATGTAATGTTTGTTTCCAAGTCTTTTGTAACGTACTCGAGTACACGTACAAAGAAACCATTCCATTTGTATTTATTAATAAGCACAGTGTTGTATGTATTGTAATATATTGTCACTGTTTTATATACATGATGTTGTCGTACGTTCCAGGGTAAAATCGAACACCAAAAGCTGCTTATTAATCATATTCCACATTCAAAGGTGTTGTCTTAATATTGTGAGTGAACATCTGCATCAGCAGTGGTTTCATTAAACCTATATAATGCCATAATTTCAAATAAAATTCTTTTTCTGAATACAAAAGACCCGCAAACATTTCTTATTGTGTGTAAACCATCAGCCAGTCAGAGCGTATCCACCGATCTGTACAGTTCATTTTATACATTCATCTACTAGCTCTTTATTTACCTGTCTGTCTTTTTCTTTTGGGAGGGGCGAGTCGTTGCCCAGCACAGGTTGGGAATGTGCGTCTACTGGAGAGGAGGAAGAAATGACTGGAAAGAAGAAGGATGGGAAAACAGGAATAAATAAAGGTAAAGAAACACCCCACAGCTAGAAGTAGCTCCCTCCTCGGGGGTGTGGGAGCAGCCCAGCGTCTCTGCACCACAACAATAATAAAACCAAACACCTTCATCTTCTGCACCGCGACAACACAAAGACACACGTGAGGCGTTCAGGACACAAAGGTCTCAGTTACCATTAGATCTTTATTTCTCATGTCACTTTGAAAGCTTACAAGGAGCTTACATTTAACTCGGGAATTCTCAAATGACACAAGCAAAGATTATATACAGTACTATAAACTGTCAGCTATGATAAAGGAGACCAAATGTACACATTTTGTAGTTATTTCCGTAGCATATGTTTTTCTGTAAGGTATAGATATTTTTTTGCCGGAGGCAGGTGCCCATATCCATAAAGCATTCAATATTTCCATACTTAACTCTTTGCAGTTATAAAAATATCAGATATTTCTTAATTTCTTTCAATCCCTGTGTTGACAAGTGCGTCTTGATGCAACTCCTCAACATTATTGCTGCATTAGCACAGTAGTAAATTCTGGAACTCTTAAGTAAACATATATAGTAAAACATGGCTATTAGCAACTTTTTTCGTTTTGTGTTTTTTCCTCTTACAGGTTTCTTTAAATACTCGACACACTTTCAAAGTGCAAAAAACTGATCTGAAAATTAGAAAAACAAAAACAAAACAAACGAAACAAAAAAAAAGGTGCAAATCATACTACAAACATCTGGTGAAAGCATAAAAGAGGACATGGCACTTCTATAGCATGGTGTGGAAGTTCGAACACACACACACGTCTGGAGTGAGGAAAGAAGGATGGCGTTGATTTCTGCAGCTTGGCTTGTCCTGATAAACGCTTTAGTTTGGCCATGAGCAAGTGTCGAGGTGCGATTGCCTTCAATGGTCCTTGCCCCCCCCCCCCCCCCCCCCCCGCTTTATTTCTGAACGTAAATCACAAGCCGAGGAAAAATAATACTTCACATGATATCAGCGTTCAACTGCACCATAGTGGTTCCTCCATGTAGTCGTCCTTGGCTCCACTCTGTTATTCAAGAGCCACTACCTTCATTCTTGTCCTAAACAATTTCAAAACTGACTTAAATTGTCTAAACATAAGTCCAGGGGGGAGTCGCCCCCCCCCCCCGACTACAAAAACAAAGGAAAAGCTTCTGCCTCTAAACAAAGTAAGCTTAGTATCATAGTTAGTCTGACGCTTCAGCAGGTGATTGAAATGGAAGATTGGAGCTCAGTCACTTAAAGAAAACACTGATGAATACTGAACTGAGTTTCACTCACTGACGAGTAAATGAAACAAACTAGAAAAGTCTGATGAAATGCCGGAACATAGATTTTGTGTATCTCAAAAAGGCAAGGCATTTTCTGTTCTGTTGGAGTTAACGTCTGAAATCTTTAAATATCTACTTTTTAAACATCATCAATATCTACAAAATGCGCATGACCATTTTGTACACAGTGATTCATTTCCCGCAATGACAACTTGAAATCATGTACAGCATGGCGACCCCCCCCCACCCCCCCCCCCGCTTTATTTCTGAACGTAAATCACAAGCCGAGGAAAAATAATACTTCACATGATATC
>NW_019525451.1:629390-629973 GCF_002814215.2 Seriola lalandi dorsalis
TATTGGCAGACTTACCAAAATAAGAGCAGAACAGTAAAAACTGTTGTACAAAACACCTTAAGGTTTCATTAAAATGTTCACTTAAGTATTTAAGGCTTTCTTATTATTTTGGTCTCATATTTAAGAAATCACTTAAAGTCATTTAAACCATTGCACAAACCCCTTAAGTTAAGATTTTACAAACACATTTTGTGCTTTACTTCATATTTCAGAGGAAAATATTGATTGATTCATTTAAATGAGTTAAAATGTTCTTTGCAGATTAAGATTTAAAATAAGTTACACTCATACTGTATGATCAATATTCAACATGGATAAATATGATTAGGAAACATTATATATGTCATGTCATATGATTATATCTAAGAAGAAGTCCATTCAGGAATCAAAAGTATCTAATTGAATGATTTTATTGTCCAAATTAGAGTTTGAATTAGAGTGTGGGAAAAACCGGAGGACCCGGAGGAAAACCCACGCCAGGACAGGGAGGAACTGGGTCCAGTGGTGGTCCTGGCCTCAGTAACCAGGCCAGAACCAGCAGTGAGCCCAGTTCCCCCCTGTGTGGCACAGTGTAAACTAGTGA
>NW_019525451.1:629993-630605 GCF_002814215.2 Seriola lalandi dorsalis
CATACACACACACACACACACACGTGCATTTAAGCACACACACGCACACACATGCACACGCACGCACACACACGCACGCACACACACACACACACACACACACACACACACACACACACACACACAGCTTGCACACTAAGATAATTTCCCTGCAGGTTCATCAAGCATGCTCTCAGAGGTTCTGGGGATATGACGCCTGCATTAAGGGGGGACTGAAGTCTTGTCTTGGATTTGAGGGGGGGCGGGGGAGAGTAGATTTCAGCTCCATGTAGAGACTCCATGCTGTGAGGCTGAGGAAGCCGTGCGTCCACAGAGCGCAGAGTCTGACTTCACCGTGGGTGTTTTTGTTTTTGTTTTTTTTCTGGCGGGTTGCTCCGACTTTGAGTCTTGTCCCGTCGCAGCCGACTCCTCGGGTTCTGCTGCCCCCGAAACTTCCCCTCTCTCCCTCCCTCTCTCTCTCTCTCCAGAGTGTCTCTGTCTTCCTCCGCTTTGGAGTTCAGTCTTTTTTACAGGCTAGGTTAGCGCGCCCCCCCCCCATGATGTGGGAGGTCAAACATGGTCAGCTGGTATTGAATGAGTTGACCCCTGACTTTAACCCTCTGACCAGGCTGT
>NW_019525451.1:630625-641811 GCF_002814215.2 Seriola lalandi dorsalis
GGAGGGGGGGCCTGGGAGAGCAGGGCTGGGGCAGAGAGCCAATCACTACGGGGAGGAGGAGGACGTCCTGCTCGTGGAGAAACTGCGAAGACAAAACCAGAGCGGTGCGGGTGAGTGAGAGAAAAACAAACATGGATGACGTGACGGAGGATCCGGTTCTGTGTTACCTCTGGAGCCTGTGGACCATGTGGGCCACCAGGGAGTCAGAGATGCCGGGGTAGGCCTCCTCCGCCAGCAGGATGGCTTCCCTCAGCTCATCCAGGACCATGGGGTTCCCGTTCACCTGCTCCTGCCGCGCCTTCAGCTGGGACAGAGCAGAGTTCAGTGACGTATGAATCTCAGAGGAAGATACAACCTCCTACACCAGCGGCAAGTCCAGCCTCAATAACTAATGCTGTATTTGTGATGACAATGTGTAAAAACTATTGCAGGATCACTGATCATTGCTATTTCCTGGTGAGTTTTTACCAGGCTAACTGTTAGCTGCGGTCAGCCAATCAGAGGAGAGGCAGAAAAAAACGCCTTGTTCCTGCTGGAGCTCCTCCCACTCTGAGGGAGGAGCTGTAAAACTACAATGAGGTGCTTTTTGGTTCCTTAAAAACCACCAATAAATCTTCTCATGGATGGAGAAGTGTAAAAATATGTGACACTTCACTTCACTGAGTCTCATGGAGTGAACAGTCCTGAGTGAAGGCGCCGCCGCCGCATGAAGCTCCTTACCTCAGCTAACGCAGGAGAGATGACTGTGGCCAGGCTCTGTGAATAAGGCCTCTTTGGAATGTCTTTTGTCTGCAGACAGAACAGGGAGACGTGGGGGGTGGGGGGTGGAAGCAAGTTAAAGTAGCACAGCTTCACCTTAGGGGGATGTTTTTATTTTAATCAGCACAATAACGTCCCACCATCTCCTCGCGGCTCAGTTCTTATGAAACAGTGAAAATCTCTCCAAGTGTGACGAAGCTCTCTGTGATAACTCACCTGATCTGTGGCCCCCGACTGTCCCTCCCCGTTCTGCAGCTTCTTGGGGTCTTTCTCTCGGATGGTGAAGATCCAGTCGTCGCTGCCGAAGTCGTTCCCTCCCGACGCCTGGCCGTCCTGCTCTCTGATTGGACAGATATTAAAGAGGATTTGAACGTTCATCAGAAGTAAGTGAGGAAGGGTTTAAAGCTCATGAACAAATGTGGGAGGACACACTTCTCTCTCTCTCAGCGGGATGTTTGTGTCACACGTGTTTAAATAGGTCTAATAAGAGCAGCTTGGTTCAGAACAAGCAGTAACTAGAATCACCTCATGGTCGTATCCCTCCGCCACGCAGACTAGTTCCAGGTTACGACCCTGTTTATGCAGTCATAGAAAATATGAACCAGTGGTTTGAAATTTGGTGATACGGCCTAAAAGTGTTTTGTGAGGTCACTGTGACTATGACCTTTGACCTTTAGCCACCGATATCTAATCAGTTCATCTTCTAGTCCTGTTGAATGTTTGTATGTCTCCGGCGCCGAGGCATGAAAACAAAAAGGAAAAGCAACAACAACAACAACATCAGACTTACGAGTCAGACTCGTCAGAACTGGACTCTGTGGTTCTCGACTGCTCTGCCTTCCACCGCTTGTACTTGTCCACCAGCTCGGTCAGGTAGGACGTCTTCTTGGCGTGGCGGACGATCAGCTTGTGCTTCAGCAGCTCTTTGGCGGTCGGCCTCTGTGGAGATGGAGACGAGTGAGCGAGCGCGCGACACTCTTGACCGTCGGGAGTTACTCCAAACAAAGACTTACAAAACTGGGCTCTTTGTTGAGACACGCCTCCACGAACTCCTTGAGCGGTTTGCTGTAGTTTCCCTCCAGCGTGGGCGGGTTGTTCTTTGGGATGAGGAATAAAACCTTCATGGGGTGGAGCTCCGAATGCGGCGGCTCGCCTTTCGCCAGCTCGATGGCCGTGATGCCTAGAGACCAGATATCAGCCTGGAACGAGGAGGGAGACACGGTGACAACTTCACGTACACAGTATTTATTTATACGCTAAACAACAATCTCCACAGGCGTCCTACGCTTTGCTTTTCTCTGGGTTTATACACCTTAATAATTCTGATGCTACTTTAGCTTTGATGCTCATAATGTTGGAGTTTCTTAAACCTTCATGAACATCGCAGCAGCTCACACAGCTCAGCGCTGACAGATCAGAGCATGAGGAACTGTAACGCAGTGCGGAGAGCGGCCCTCACCTTGGAGTCGTAGGCCGACTGTTTGATGACCTCGGGCGCCATCCAGAAGGGCGTGCCGACGAAGGTGTTGCGTTTGATCTGGGTGTCGGTGAGCTGGCCGGCCACCCCGAAGTCCGCCAGCTTCACCTCTCCTTGCTCGGACAGCAGCACATTGGCAGCTGAGTGTGTGAGTGTGTGTGTGTGTGTGTGTGTGTGTGTGTGTGTGTGTGTGTGGGGGTGTGTGGGGTGGGGGGGGAGAGAGGATCCAGAGAAACGTGAGAAACCTGAGCTATATTTAAAGTGTCACAGCACAGAGTCTGAATACTCGCTCTGATTCATGAGGAGAAAACATGAGTTTAACCTGTTGTAGCATGAGGCTGCAACAACAACAAAGGAGGCCCTGAACGCACCGTCAGGGCCGTTTATCTGCATCAACCAATTTATTTAACAAACAAGGAAGCAACTGTCAAAAGCCTTTTAGCGAAGCTGCTGCAGCGTTCCCCTCAGACTCCCCAGTGAAACACAAGCTACATAATGAATGAACCCGTAAGTGGACATCAATACCATTAACGTGCTACGTGATCTTTCTCTGTGTGTGCTCACTGCTGCCGCTCAGCCCCGCTCCTCTAACAGGCGGATACCTTTGATGTCCCTGTGGATTTTCTTCTCGGAGTGCAGATACTCCAGACCCTTGAGGATCTCTCTCAGGATGGTGGCGATCTGGGTCTCGTCCAGAGCGCCGGGCTCCATCTGCGGGAGGGAGAGAGAGACAGAAGCTGTGGGTGTCAGCTGAGCCTCAGGGTGGATGATTGTGAGCTTTACAGGAGCAGTGACTGCATCTTCCTGTTGTGTTATCCTGCTGTAGTGTTTTCTTAATGGTGGTATTTGATTACTTGATGCCCTTTTTCCCCCCCATTGTCTCTAATCTCATTGTCTTGTTATTGATTTTGAGCTAAATTGATTTCTAAATTGTGTTTTCTTTCAGATGTTATTCCTCTCTGCCACAGAGCTCCGCTGCTGTCCACAAACTATTCAAAACACAGCAGTGTGACTCACTGATCGTTGCACTGGGTGACATGTTCCTTCATTACCATGAACACACACACACACACACACACACACACACACACACACAGTAGTTGCCAGAAATAATGACTAGAGCACCAAATGTGGATTCATCTGCTGCTGAAAACTCCCCGACACAAAACTCCTGTTTGATTTGCCAAAAAGCGACAAACTGTTGGTTTCGGTCTTTTAATTGGATTTTGTTGATAATAATGAAAATATAGAATATTGCCAATCTTATCTTTTGAGAAACTGCCTTTCTCAAAGAGCGGTCTGCAGCCGACCCCTGGTGGTCTGCCAGGAAATGTGTTAGAATATGTTTTTATTATTTCACGTGATAAAATTTTCTCTTAGGTTTTTTTGTTTTAAAGTCAAACTGGTGCAGAGCATCGTTATGAATGTCTCTAGAACTTTCTTTAATCGGATCATGGGGATGGTGGGTGGTTCTTAACACCCCAGCGAACCGGTTTCCTGAGGGGAAACCCAGATCCTTAACTGGGTGTCAGTGTGTGATCAGACAGAAACACGGCGGCGGTGAATCACTTACCAAGTCTAGCGCCGAGCCGCCGCCTAAATACTCCATGATGATCCATAACTTTGTGTCCTGGAAGAGAGGAGAGGAGACGACCACTTAATGAGCGTCTTGGCTCAGAAATATTCAGCTCGTTTATTAACGTGGGAAATGTGTAAGTTTCCTCTGTCGCCGTGGTGACGGCCATTGTCGAGCGTACAGGATGAGAGGTTATAATAAAACCCGCCGAGCAGCTCTGCTTCTTCAGGGCGGCCTGGACGCGACCCGAGGCGCCAAGAGCCTGAGGGTGCATCTCTAAACAGGTTGTGATGACGGCGGTTTGGGTTTGGTGGGTGTCTGAAGTCGTCTGAGGCTAATTCCCTTTTTAATTTAGGATTATTCAAAGTGGGTAGGAGGATAGAAATCTTTGTGTGTGTCTTCCCTTAAGGCAGGAATAATGAAGGAGGAAGCTTTAATGCGTTTGATTTTCACTGTAACAGTACATGTGTTCAGCAAAGGGTCACCTTCAGGTACGAGCCGTAGTACTTGGTGACAAAGGGGCTGTCGCACTGGCTCAGCACTGTGATCTCCTGCTGGATGTCCTCGATCTCGTCCTCGGCCTCCTCCAGGTCTATGATCTTGATGGCCACGACCTTCTGGGTGCGATTGTCGATGCCTTTGAACACCTCGCCAAACGAGCCCTTGCCAATGCGCTCCAGCTTGGTGAACAGCTCCTCCGGGTCCGCTTTGGCATTCTGGCGGTGACGGGGAGGGGAGGACAAAGAACGGAGGAAAGGGAAGGCGGATTAAAGCAAAAAAAAGGAAAGAAAAGAAAAGAAAAAGGAACGTGTGAAAAGAACTGAATGTTGGGGAGTAAATAGGAAACACCAGCAGGGGGGCCATTCTTACAGGATACATTAATTCACTCACTGCAACACCTTGTGTTTTTGTACAGAGAGAGAGACACAGGAGAATGAAAGGGAAAGAGTGTAACAATTGGATAAGATGCAGATTAAGAGAAAATTTAAATAACAAAAAGCATGTGCCTGAATTATATTTTACCCCCTTTTTTAACACACAGCTGCATCTTTGGTGTTTGTCGACCTTTTTCATCCCGTTTCCGTGAAAACTCTCCTCGCCACTTCCTCAGAGACTAATGTCACAGCGGTCGAGACCGTAACAATATTCGTTTTGGAATAATATAAAACAGATAAAAGCAGGAAATCTTCATGTTCGAGAGGCTGACGGCAGCAGTTCAAATGACAAAAGAAGAAGAAGAAGTGACTGATCAATGAATTGTTGCCGGCCTCTTTGGACTCTGTGAACCTGCGTGCGTATGAATAAATCTTGTAAGAAATTACCTGAGGACTTAAAAGCTTTGCATAATGAAGTTAAAAGTAATATTGTCTCCCCTTAATGCTCTGAATGAGCCGCAGCTAACAGCACACTTCCACGGGCGACAGGGGTCATGGCTGCAGCACATCAATCATCTCAGCTTTCATGAACGCCTTGTCATGACAAAGACTACCCATCATGCAATGTGTCCACCTTTTTATATGCTTCAACGTTTTGCAGCTGTAAGAGCAAAGCTTATATATAATAATAATAATAATTATAATAATAATATAATAAGAAACTCGGGCGTTTAAGCTCCGTATTTTCTTCTTCTCCTGTTTTATTTTGAAGTGTTGATCCATAAGAAGATTATATTTAAACCACGTCAGTGTAGTTTTACATCTCCTCTCTCAGGCGTCTCCCTGGAGCTCTAGTAACAACAGGTCACTGAGCCAATCAGAAGAGAGGAGGCTCTGAGCCGCTGTTTGATGCGTTAACAGTATTAATATAAAACCACACACATGGACATCTACCTTTACACTACATGGGATCATACATGAGTCATGATTTTAGTGGGAATTGTCATTTTTGCATTTTTCTTTTTCACTGACACAGATGTAGAAAATGATGACGGTGTGTTTTCTTTTTGCAGCATGTTCCCTCACGCCTGGAGGAAAGGATTTGCAGAGCGGGGGCATCGCTGTAGCACCACAATATATTATTATTATTATAATAATCGCATATTGTGACACAGGTTATCTTTATCAAAAGAAAATTGCAGCTCCTGCGATTTGGATATTAGAAATTCAATAAATTATGATTAACTGTTCAGAGCCTTTCTTACATTTCCATTTAAGATTCACTGCAAATTTATATCATCAGAGCCAATTCTATATTTTGTGATTCATTCTCCGGCTACAGTTGTAAATAAGGCAGTTTGTGCTGAGATGTTGTGATGAAAGGTCTCTAACATCATATTATTCTTGCAGCCAAAAAGCACCGTTGGCGCTCTGAGACATAATTATGACTCGTCTTGAGGCCACGAGGACAGGAGAGACAAATCAAACCGTTCTGCATGATTTCAAACTGTGCAGGACAGTCAGACAAAGGAAAGGCTTAGCCGCACGCCTCAAGTGTTTACAAGTCTGAGGAAAAGTTGAAAATGTGTTCAGTGAATCCGATGACAACTGAGGCATACTTCCAACTTTTCTGGCGTAGCACGTTGTTGCGTGTATATCTGAGTGTAGAATGAAAAAAAAAAGAAAAACCTACTTGAATGCCTCAGGAAGTGAACTAAAATGACTTAACTCTCCAGAGGCTGTTATGTGGGAAACACAAGAGCAGGCGCTGACAAAAACAACTTCCTTTTATGACCTCCTCTGAGCAGGGAAAGGGTCAATATGCCCGTTTTGAGACAGCTAAAAATGAAACGGCTGCCTTACGAAAGAAGGGATCCTTGTGTGACCGAGGGAGAGCCTGTCGGTGCCTTAAAGGAGATTTATTCCATAAACAAAATGGTGATGCTGCTAATGGAAAGTGTGGTTCAGAACAGATAGAGGTGATACAGTAATGAGTTACATTTCAATAAAACAATAAGATGCTTTGTCTGGGGAAAACACTTCAAACTGGAACAAGGCAGACAGATACTGACTGCTGCTGCCACTTACATTGTTGGGGTAAGACCTGTATTAAATCATATGAAATGTCACATGACAAGCAACAACCTTGATTCCACTTGGGAACAAACTTCACCTGACTGGTAGCAATAACTTCTTTTAACTTAATATCAAGTATAAATGGAGTACAGGTGCCGCAGTCACAGCTGTGTGTCTGTCTGATGCATTCTCCCCCAAAATCTGAATCAGCAGCCAGATACAGCTGCTAACCAGTCTGCACAGGGACCTACAATCCGAGGCAGTTTACAGAAGGAACAGTTATCTCCTCTAGTTATCTACCCAACACAATTATCCCCTATAGGCACAATCCTAAAGATAGAAGCAGAGACTCATGTGTGCACGGATAGTTTCTTTGAAGAGAGCTCGACTGCCTTCAAGTGATGGAGGAAATAATCGGAATTTTTGCCTTCAATGCGTATGTTTCTGTTGCAAAGAAGTTGCATTCAGGGAACACTTGCAAAGATGTAAATTTACCTACTGATATGTTAATGGGCTGCTTCATAATATATATTTATATATATATATATTTATATATCCCCGGATAAACTATGACAATTTACATGCATTTCCCTTTGATTCATTTGCAGAAAAACTTTGGTGCATCACAATGTTTGAAATCAGATTTAGCGAGGTGCTACTTGAGTCCTGAAATGCCCCAAATCACTTGAGTGAAATAAGTCCAGACAGTCCACAAACCCAAAGCTGGGAGTCAAGAAGTGTACATTTTGTTCTGCCAGTGACCTCAACTACTTCCTGCAGAACAAAATAAAAAAAAAAAACACCTGGCTTACCTGCATCCCTGGCAGGTGACCCTGCACGGGAGAATGGGCCATGGTGACGCTGCCTGGGTTTGCGCCTCGTCCAACAACGCAGGGCTGCGAGCTCCTCGGCTTCACGTATGTTTACAGTCCCGGCTGTGGTACCGTTAATGTTAGCGGTCCTCCACGACACCCGTTAACCCGGGCCTGCTCGGAACCGACTCGGTTACTTTTATATATATATACAGAGGAAAATATCCTTCCTATACACACCGGTGTATCTTTCCTGTGTCGGAACAACCCCAAGTCACCCAAAACAGCTGAGCAAGCTAACAGACGTCTGCTAATGCTAACTCCGAAGCTGCAAACAAGAAATCCGCAATGTTAGCTTGCTAACCAGTTAGCTAAGCGCTAACTAGTGCGTTAAATCAAATTTCCCGCTCAGGCTGCAACCAATTTTAGCTCTCGGAAACGAAGAGGTAACAACAACTGTTTATTTCACAATTGCCTAACTGTCACTTTTCTGAACGTGTATTCTCTCCGCTAACGGTGTTGTCAGCTAGCTAACATGGTTAGCTCACTAAGCTAGCTAGCCAACGCAGACGACCTGACAAACGTTCTGTCAGCGAGCTGGCTCGGAGCACAATGTGTCTGCATACCGCAAATGTCACCCACACAACGGAGGCTTGGAAACACCGATCACCCAGCCTTTTATTTTTTGCACTGACTTGTCTTCGACAGCTCTACAGATCTGGCATCTGCGGCGAGGATAGCACGCCAGTGTTTTTGTTTCCTCTCTCTCTCACTTTCGTCCCGTACTCTCGGCCATCTTGTCGGTGCTATGACGCCAGGCCGGGCGGATCCGGATCCGGATCAACCACAGCATCCTGACTTCTCTCCCCGCTCAGGTGCTGGAGCCAGGGGGTCCCCCAAACTTTCCTCAAGTCAGTGACACATAAAACAGATCCGCATAAAAAAAAAAACGTGTTGTTACAGCTGTTTACCACAAAAAAACACAGATGAAAAGATTTCAGTGAGTAACTGATCTGATGATTAATGATGATTGATTGATTTGTGATCTGCTGATTTGGCTCAGATGTTCAGAGAAAATACTGTTACGATGATGTATCACTGGTAATCATACTAAACCGCACTTATCATCATTAAAGGCTGCATTAATCCAGCTTTATTACACTTTATTACAATTATATATTCACATTAAATCATGTTTTTGCTTTGTTGTACTCACATTCATGTAATATCATATTGCATGAGCATGAACTGAGACAACACAATTGCATTAGGAGTAGCCTAAATTAAAATCTAATGATATCCCGACCAATTCAATTTGCAGTGCAGCAACGCTAATTGAACTGGATCCGAGTGACGTTTCCCGCCTTTGACCACAAGAGGGCGCCAGTGTATAAACGTCACCGCAGCAGCTTCCTTGTGTAATGTTGGCTTGCTGATACCGGACAGCACCGGTGCATCAGATCATCCATCGTTTGCTGCGGTTAGAAATAATAACGGCACGATATATAGATATATAAGATAATTTCATAAAATATAATAAAATGCACATATATGCCTTAAGATAGTAATAAAATGTGATCGCAATGACGTTTTTCAGCATGCTCTAACAGGATGGTGCAGGCCAGTGGTGGAGAAAATCCACATGGGCAACCCAAACAAGACACACTGCCTTCATTAGGAAGGCATTGCAGCATTATTATAGTGTGTTTATTGCTGCTGCCTTCAATTTAAACCCCACCGTCAACAGGGATCTGACCCCTGAAGGCGAAATAACACAAGGATCCTACAGAAAAGAGTACATGTAATGGGAATGCAATATAGACGAAACGCCAAATAGATAAATTTAGACTAAAAACACACCCACATACGCCAGTTTGTATTAATATAAATACATATTAATGCAGTAATAGTCCATGGCTGAAGGGCTGCGCACAGCCGCTCTCACTTGTGCGCCTCATCACCGCCGCGTCCAGGGTTGAACGCGTGTGATGGGAAGCACTACCTCCCTCCTTCATGCGTAAATTATGTAGGGCAGGACGGGAATGCTTTGCTACCTCCATTTGAGAAAACCCGGCCATTAAATGTGAGGATCTGGGGGGGGGAAAGAAAAAAAAAACCAAAACACAAGAAATCCCCTAAAAGCCATCTTCGTCTTCAACCAGCGTTTGACCGAGGCGGTGGTAGCGCATCACGACTTGCCTATTGTGAAGCCAAGGAGAAGAAAAGATGGACATCACGGATCAAGGAGCTCAAATGGAGCCGCTCTTACCAACGGTAAGAGAATACACACACTTTTGCTGTGTTTATATTGACTTTCATATACAGGTGCTTTGGATCTGGAGAACCCTGAATGGACTCCTGGTTCCACCGGTGTATGTAATTTCTCTTTAGAATAAAGGACAGTCGGGATGAGAGGTCCCGTTAACGTGTTATTTTCAGTAGGGTAAATGTGTATTTCAAGATGACCCATATTTTGACGGCTTTACAGGTTGAGTGTCGCTGGGATTTCACTGCAAACAAGGATGTTGCGCACCATAAATTGACAATATTCATATTTTCACCGTGTGCACATTTCATATTTGAGCAAAAGATGAAATATCTCTCACTATGAACGCCCACGCCTTCACACAGGAGGCATTTGTGCAGGTTGATAACAGTGTTTCACGGCAGCTATAGTACACCCTGCTGCCTGCGCGCACAGAAAGGCTCCGTAGCATTTTGCCTTTCAGCCAGATCATATGGTTTTTACCAGTCGACCCAGTTTTTATTCTCTTTATGTAACCTGCTGTCAAGCTGTTGCTTTAAGTGTACAGTACTGCGGGTCCAAGATGTGACACCGAGATGAGAACATCAAGTGTTTGATCCCAACAGTGAGGAGACAGAGGGAGGTATATGCCTCATCAGCTGGATGCAATGAGATCACTGTCTGTACATCGTTACTGAATTATTACATCTTTGTAAACTGCCTGGCTGCACTGTAATAACACACATGCACGATAAAGTGATGTGTGCATGATCAGCATCCATCCACCTGTGAGACAGAAAGATGCAACCTGAGCAGAGACATACATCTCTCTCTCTCTCTCTCTCTCTCTCTCTCTCTCTCTCTCCAGTGTGCGATCAGGTTGTATTACATATTTGATGGAGAGAGCAAATTTGTCCACTCAGGTCTGAGCTCGCTGGCCGGGTTGCAAACAAGCATAATGTCTCGAGCATCAAACACACTGAGCAACTTCTGCGGTCAGCCTCACCTCATTGGCATTCAGGTGTGACTGTGCTGTGAACAAAAAAAAAAAAAAAAAAACATGTCCGCTGCTTTGGATTCACTGTCAATGCCACAGAGGAGAGAGATGAAATATATTGCTTTGTTCTCTCACGCTGTTTGGAAGCAGCGATCGCTCTGGAGGCAAATCAATACTCTCCTTGTTTGTTCTATTTGTGTCCGTGTTACATGAGGACGTAGTTTTCCGGAGCTTGCAGCGCACAGTGAGGCCTGACAGAGCTGATGTGGTGTGGGATGGCTGTTTCTGCCTCCTCTGCAGTCTCAATGCAGTGTGCTTACTTCCCAGTCATTGTAACTCATTGCTGCCCCCCCCCATCCCCCCTCCCTC
>NW_019525451.1:641861-642911 GCF_002814215.2 Seriola lalandi dorsalis
ATTTCCTTAACAGTAGTTATTCATTTACTTATCATTTTGTCTTATAATAAAACCAGGGATTGTCAGATGCTTCGCTGCTGCAGCAACACAGAACCAATGAAGGGTCTAAGGTTTCTAAAAGTGACAGGGTCAAAGGTCAAAGCCTTCTGGAGACAAAGGATAAATAAAGCCTCTTTCTCCTCTGGATGTCATTCATATTCATATATATATATTTTATGTTACTGAGGTGTTTTCAGAGATGATGTTTATTTCAGTCTGAATATATTTATATTAATATAATATCTGCGAACATAAAACAAACAAAAAATAAGTTGCATACTTCACTGGTCGTTATCTCAAAGACGGTAAGAAAGGAAAACTCCACTCTTTATAAATCTTCCCTTCATTCCACATGCTGATCATGGTGTGCAACCACAATAACAGACCCCACCCCATACAACATCAAAACATTAGTTCCTATAGAATATGAAACAGATCTTTTTAAATATGTATTCTTCTTCTTTTATTTATTTATATTAATTAACTCTATTTAAAAACGTTGATTATTCTCAAATATTTTAAATGAAATTACTAAATGAACTTAAAAATGTAAATAAAATGTAAAAAAAGGCAGCGACACAGACTGGTCATCTAAAGAGGAAGTGGTGACACAAAATAAAAGACCCATTCATTATCTTACAACAAGCACATGTACACAGCTGATCTACAGCATCAGGTCTGAATAGAAAAATGTGCATCAGCTTATGATACAATATTTGCTTATGTACATCACTGTCACCATGCAACTACATTTACACCTACAGCCACTTTAATGTGTCGGTCAGTACAACACTGCAGCTTTAAAACAGCTGGGGGGGGGGGGCTGAACTCAGTCTGAAGCATGAACCGGCATCAGGTCTGTTTGCTGTCAAGAGATGAATCATTCACTTCGATCTCCCGCCGAGAGTAAAAGCAGATGAGTCGAGGCGACAGCTGTGTCTGACGAGATGAATAAATCAAACTGGGTGTGTGGAGCGCGAGCAGCTGTGTGTCTCTGCTGGAAACAGATTG
>NW_019525451.1:642955-650732 GCF_002814215.2 Seriola lalandi dorsalis
CCTTCTACCAGGTTACCAAGATCCCAAGGTCAAGCATGAGAGTGTGAAATTTACAACCGGAAGGACTGTATGTGAATGCATCATTGCATCATTGGGGCCACTTGAGTTTCCTAAATGCTACTGTGCTGACAGTAATGCACCTGCATGCCTTTTCTTTGTGTCCTGGTGACTGATTTCTTGATGTTCTTTCACTTGCAGGAGCAAAGTTCCCAAGAAAATAAAGAGGTGGTGAGTAAATTTCCCATTCAACTTCATCCAGCCTGCAAAAACAAAATAAAAAGAGAAGTCATATTGATTTGCTCAGCTCAGTAATAACAATGATAACTCAATCGAATGCACTAGTTTTAGAGCACAGGATGAAATCAGAAAATCAATGGTAAAAGTATTAAAAATAAGCAAGAAAGGTCAAGGCAAGGACGATGAGAAGGAGGTCACAAGAAATTCACTGACTGTCACAACAGTAACACAAGTCTGTAAAGAGTTTGAAGAAGTGCAGCGATGGAAAGTAAACACATTAACTTGTTATTTCCTACTTCTACATTTCAGAGTAAAACAACATTTGCAGTTTATGTATTTTTTTTAAATTATAAAGCAGGTCTAGTTTTAAAGGAGCTACCTGTAAGTTTTGTTGATGCTAACACACTAGCATTAACAGCTGTTTACTCACAAGTCTAGTCACCCACAGCTGCCTCTCTTCTATCACTTCTCTTCTTCTATTCAAGTTAGCATGCTAACCAGCTAGCCCCCGGCCCGGTCGGCCCTTCTCATCACTTCCTGATACCGAGTTCCTGTAGCACCCGGTCTGCCCTGTATTGTAAACACTGACTGGTTTGCTGTTAATGCTAATGTTGGCTACGCAGCAAGAGCAAAACGTAGAGACACAGAAGCAGATACCACGCTGGTTTCCCCCCCGATCGCTCCGATGGCAAATGTCTGATTACATTTATCTGTTAATCCATGTTTTTTTTTTATAATCTATAATCTACAGTAATATTGCACAGCTGTATTTGGTTTATATCTTTAATTAGCCAGCTTGTTGAGCAGATGTCGTGTATTTTTAGATCACAATGGTCACACTTGTCACCATGCATCCAGCAGCCACACGAGGCTGTCAACACACCCGGTAAATAAATAGTAATAGATAATGGGAATTAAGTGGAGTTAAAGCTTTCAGCGGTTCAAATGGCTTTGAACAGCTCACAGGGTCTGAGTGTGAGCAGACAACACAGCCATTTGATGCAGTCATGTCGTCTGTTCTGACAAAATATCGCTTATGCAACTGTGGGACGTGAGCCAGACTGAGCACAAAGTGTCTGCCACTGGCCAAACTGGGAATCTTTCACTTCTTATAACTTTATCTTTTCCCTTCAGGACTTCTAGATCACTAATTACAAGGCGTGTCAGTGTGCGGGTTTTTACACTTTGGCTTTAGTGCAGATGAACAAACGATATGTGACGTTTTAGTTGGTCATTTTTTGGAGGTGCTGATTCGGAAACCTCGACAAAGTTAAGCTCCCTGTTTCCCATCATTGTGGTAAAGCAGTCTGACCTGGCGAGAGCTACATAACTATATATTATATAAAGTAATAAGTGTATTTCACACAATATCAATCTTGTATCAGTCCTGAGACTTATATGCACAGGTAACAGTATTTTAAGTTGTTTCTTTACTACTTGTTGTCACTCCAGAGAAACACTGGAAAAGTGTAAAATCTTGACCTTTGATAAACTTTGACTGGCCCCTTGTTTGACTTGTCCCTGTCCCTCACAGCTTCTTCTGTGGGAACTGTATATTCCATTGTACATTGAAGGTTACAGAGATACTTTTCGGTGTTGGTCAACCGCATCTTAACTAGAACTGAAGTGTCCCTGGTTCTGGATTTGACTTGACGTGGTCCTAATTACAACCCTGACATAACAGCAGGCTCTCTGCCAGGCTGTCCACTTAGAGCTGGGTGATTGGCTGGGTTGGAGAAGATCAGTGAGGACAGACGGAGGAAGTCCACCGGAGTTCTGGGATCAGTGTGAAATCTCCGTCCGACTCGGTGCTCCAACTGTGCAGGCAGGAAGCCTTTTCCACCGCAGCTAGGAGCCCTGACCGGCTGTTTTCCTTTCCATGGTTAATTATAGCAGTGTCAGTGGAGAGGAGGTTGAACAGGGCATGGAGGTAGGTAGAGAGCGGGATGGAGAATGTGAGAGACATAGTTTGATGAGGAGAGAGAGAGGAAAATAAGATTGTGTATTGTTCAGTGTGAGTTGACTGTCTGATCTTCACCTGTGAATACTCTAATAATAAGTGTCACCTTGGCTAATGATAGCTTAAAGACATATCAGCTGACATAAAACGCAAAGGCAGCATGATTGTGACACTCTGCAGCAGAAATAGCTGTTTCGAGCACACCATGTCTTCATCACAGTTCTGCTGACAATGCACCACAGCCAGAGAGCAGCTCCTCTGCCTCAGGTAGGCTGTGCAGACACATGCACGTACAGATGAAACACTAACCCTGCTCACTGCTAGCTTCTTCTTCTTGAGGTGTGTAGTGACCACGGTGCATGTAGCTGTGAGGTGCACAGAGGGGGCTGCGTGAAGCCCCTCACACAGGATGGTGTTTGACTCCCTGCGACCTGAGGCTTGTCTTAGGTAACAGAGCCACAGAGCTCGCAGGCTCAGCAGAGCAGAACTGTGCATGGCACAGCATCGGTGATGTCAGAGCGCTAATCTCTCTGGGGGGATTGGCGGATGGACGCTTGTCAGAAACATTTGATGCAACCCTGGATGAAAGCCGTTGGAGGCAGAGGGAGAGACAGAGGCTGAGGCAGAGCTGGAGCTGTGCTGAGCTCCCTGCTTTTTGTTTTTATGTTGTGTTCGCGGTGCGCTCGGAATGAGGTTGCTGGCATATTCCAGCATGGGAAGAGCGGCTGAGGAGAGCGGCTGAGGAGGGGAGAGGGTTTGACGAACAGCTAAGCTGACTCTGTCTTTGTCTGCTATTCTCTCTGACTCTTCACACACAATCCCAGACACACACTCTGAATTCAGACTGGGGCTCCGGCCCTGAGCCTTAGCCTCTCGTCTTACCACTGCCGCAAGCGCAAGGGGAGTTAGCGGGCGTCCTGCCCCATCCTTAAGGAGACACACCATGCTTTCAGTGGACCATAACACAGGATTTATTTATCAGGTAGGTTAATGAACTTTGCACTCGGAAGTATTCAGTCTGTTCTTTGACTTTATTTGCAATTAACACAGTGATTAATGAGCCACTGCTGAGTTTTGTTGTTTGTAGCATCGTGCAAAAAGATGCATTTGCTTCAGGTCAGGTTTCAGCCTGATTTAGATGCACTATTAATGTGTTACTGAGGTCAAACAGGAGCTGTCACCTGGAAGAAGCTTTCATATGATCCTCTCCATGTTACTGTGTTAGTAACTGTATAATGTGAATGCATGTATAGTCAATAGGCTGCGGGATGCTTGCCTCCTGCTGCAGGGAGGGCCAGTTGTGCTGATATGCATGCGAAAGGTCCCACGGAGGTTGGCTGACAGATGGGACTGTCATTCTGGGGCGAGAGAGGAGCTTATACCCGCTGCACTGACCCTGGCGATCTCTCAGGGAGAACAAAAGCGAGCAACACTGGATTTGTTTGTGTTTGAGCACTTTGTCACATATATAGATTCTTGTCTAGTCTTTTCCTTTTTTTTTGTGCTTTCTACTTTAAAAACAAAGCAGCGTTTTAAAAAACCGTGACCTCCCCTCTCGGGTTTTGGACGGGCGGGATTCTTCCCTCCATGTGTCGGACAAGGTTAGAGAGAAGTGAAGATGTAGAGATGTTCCCGGTGTGGCACAGTCTTCTCTGTGATGCTGCCGATGTGCTGCAATCGCCACGGTAACCATGGCCCATCTGTGGGGATGAAAACAGAAGCGGTCAGCCTATCACAGTGCTTGTACAGCTCTGATAATCCATCTCCACGCTATAGGATCACTCTCATGTCCACTAAAGCAGATAAAGACAATGAATAAATACATTTACATTAAAAACCCAGTCTCGTGGATTTTGCACGAAACGCCAGCTGTTGACATTTTCTCTGGGCGGACTGTGGAGAATGAGACTTACAGCACTTCCACTCATATACTCCAGCATGATTTTTAGTGCACCCCTCCTGGCCTACATCTCAATGTATAGCAATGTAAACATTCATCATCCCCGCTGTTGTGAAAGCCTCAGGAGAGATCCCTGAAGAACGTAAGAATGAGGTCACCTCTCCGCTTCCC
The DNA here is from genome assembly GCF_002814215.2 of Seriola lalandi dorsalis. Lineage (NCBI taxonomy): Eukaryota > Metazoa > Chordata > Actinopteri > Carangiformes > Carangidae > Seriola > Seriola lalandi. Next base: position 647,224 of record NW_019525451.1, read on the forward strand.
AGAGAGAGATGTGATGATGTACGCCGATTCCTGGAAATGAGCTGGTGAGAATCAATAGGTCTGTGATTTATCCTGGCCAAGAAAATGGAATATAACCTCTGGTGTTGGCAGTCGTAGACATCCTCTCTGTTGTTGCGCGACCGGTTACGCATGAAAGAAAAACATAGCTGGAAAGTGTAGTGTTGCATTTGCTGACGTTCTTATGTCTTTTGTTTTCATTCCCATGCATTTTGGTTTTGCAGAACTGATCCTCAATCCACACTGGAAGCCAAAGCACTGGTTTGAAAGCAGTTTTCAAAACAAAAGCTGCCATACCCATATGAAGAAATATAATAAACACGTGGCGCCTTAGCTGCTGAATTCCTCCAGAACGGACATAGAAATAAAAAGTGAACCGATATAAAGAGCAACCTTATCACCCTTTGTCCCCTTCGCTAATTCAGATAAAGCATTTGAACTTACAACTCCACACCATCTCTCTTTTTCACCAGATGAAACTGAAAGCAGTGACACTGAGCCCTGTGAACTGCTAGATTGATGTTAGCTTAGCGTGGCTAACAGAGGCAGCAGAGGCGGAGATGTGACGAGGAGTAGAGGTATAGTAAATCTGTCTCTGTCGGATGATGGAGGAGGGTGTGAACGTGACATTGCCTCATCATTTGGGGACGTATAGCGTCTCAGTATGTTGGAAATATTTCACTGATTTTTTGAAAAATAAAAATAACTCTTGTACTGAAGAGCGGCTTTGAACAATGTGGCTGAGTGGCGTTCACCTCCACCTCTACTATCACACAGAGGTCGGCGTGGCGAGGTGTGGAGGACCTTTAGAGGTGTAACCGTGAGATATGGCGGCAACGTTCTTGTCGGGGCGGGTAATTTTCCTTTTTGGAGCAGGATGTTCAGACAGAACACATTTCAGGTCACTTTCACTGTTGTCTGGGTTTATTTTTGGACTGTATCAGTTGAAATGCACATCAGGATGCTGTGTGCAGAATCACGCTGAAGGTACAGCTGGAGTTTGTGTCCAATGAGATGATTCGAAGCGTATCCCGTCGCTACAGTCGGTAGGATTATCGTTCAGTAGGTGACAGGCCGGTCCATTGTTCTACTGGGTTGCTTTCCCACGATGTTGATGGTTACCCAGCTGTCACCAGATGCGTGTTTACAAAAGCTGAGGTAAGGGTTGGTTCTCTCTGGTGATCCTGAGGACACAGTGGCTTTGTTGGTCCCTGTGTGGTGCAATCACTCAATCCTCCGCAGGCTCTGTTAAACAATGTCGGACATGAAACTCATCAGGAAGAGTGGTCGGGACACGGACCACACGTGTAGCAGCCTGAGGCGTGGAATCAGGTGGCAGGGAAATTGGTTTAAAGTGTTTCCTCCGTCATAACGCATTAACAACGCAGCAGCGGGTAGTTACAATCTGAAATTCACTGTTTACATGTTGTTGGCTTGTTCGTTATCTATCTTGCCCACCACTGTTCCTGTGCTCAGAATTCATCTGGGTGACCCTGTAAATAATGAAAATGCACTTACCGTACATCTGGCTTGGGGAGGTCGACCGCCACAAATAATACATCAACCTGTGGGACTGTCGACTCTAGATCCAGCGCTACCCAGGGTTCACGGCTGTTCTTCGGAGTGGAGCACTGGTGGTAATCCTCTGGGGGATTTTGGTATTCTGGAGATTTTTTGTCACTTGATGTAAAGTATTCTGTGGCTGCCGGGCTCAAGGTGGCAGAATTAGATGTGACAGATTCAGATTTTCAAACTTGTGACCTCACATGAAAACATTTACCAGACCTCACAACTTATAACATATATAACATATATAACATATATAACATATATAACATATATAACATATATAACATATATGCAGTGGCACTAGATTTGTTTAGAAAAGAAAAAGTGACTTTAAAGGCCCTGAAAACTTATTTCTCAGTGATTTTCTACTAGGAGTGATGGGCGTCTATATGAAGACATTGTTTTATGCCAGAGTTTTGGTTGTTTGTATTAGTTACTTTGGCTTGGACAGAGTCACTGTGAAGCTCAGCGGTGGGTGTGGTCTGACCATACACCTCTGTGACGTCACCCATAGTTTTCTGAGGAGTGGTTTTGAAGCTCAGAGCGAGCTGCTCCGCCCTCACCATCTTTGCAGTGCCAGTGTGGATACTTCACTACTTAAATCTATATCTGCAGGGGCCTGAATACTTCCTTAAAAAACCACTGTAACCGACAACCACCATGTGTAAACCCTTGCGCAGGATATTGATCTGAAGCTCTGCTGTCTACATCTACAGCCTGTGCACTGAATAAAAATGTGATGAAGCTCAATGTCAAGCCTTTTCTCATGAAGGTCGTGATGCTCTACTTACCATGGCTGCACCAATGCCTGCACTGTGCTCACGTACGCGAACACACACACACACGCACACTTGGCACTGCACGACATTAGGACAACCTAACGTCCTCGGTTCATGAGAGGCCTGAAGCCTTTTGCCCTCTTCCCCCCGTGTGTTGCTCATTCATGCACACTGCTCCCCCCCATCACGCCACTGCACGCAAAGGAACTGTGTGTACAGTACATGTGCGGCGTGTGTCGTATGGACCTGTACATGCTATCTGCTGCAGTAGGAATACCGCATGTCCGCGCAGAAACGAATCCATAAGGAAGATTCAAGTTCATGTTATATATGAGTGTCTATTCATCATGCCTGGTCACATGTCTGCCCCTCCTCCACCTCGCTCCCATCCTGACTCCCCTGGAGTCTTGGTCACATGCTCCCTGCTCCCATTCCCCCTGAAGCCTTCCTCACCAACCAGAGGACCAACCGAGAAACGGCTGATTTAATTCTCTACGCCGCGCCGAGTCCCTCCATCACTGATCCCATGGTCAGAGACAAGGTTTTATCCCGCCGTAAAGGCTGGCAGATTAATCTCAACCCAGATTGGTGAGCTGGGATGCGGCTCTCTGGGCTGGTCTGGGGTCAGCAGCGTGAGGTAGAGAAACCAGTGTCTATAAATAGAAGCAGGAACCTGCAGGCAGGAGATTCTGGCTCATCTGTGATGCAGAGCGGGGTAAAGCCTTGGTTGGGACAAAACAGAGACGGGCATAGCATCAGAAATATCAGTCATTATTTCAGATAAACTGCTGTTACTGGGAAGAGAGTGAAAGAAATGAAGCCAGTTGGAAAAAGGATTATTTTTTTTGCCCAATTCATTGTTTTACGTTTCGATTCAGTCAAACTGCTGCAAACTGTATCAGTGAAAAGCAGAATACAACATGCACATGGCAGATAAACAGTTTTCCTGTGTATTCTTGCAGGATTATTTCTTTAGCAAAATAAAATTCACTTGAAAACTAATGACATGCATATGAAATATAGTATCGCTCATTAATATATTTATAGAAATATAGCAAATACTAGTAAACTGCAGTACACACCTTCCACATGTCGTCAATAGAGACCTAGCTTTTTGTAAGTTTTGCTATTGCTACATAGCCG
>NW_019525451.1:650752-655657 GCF_002814215.2 Seriola lalandi dorsalis
CTCAGCAGAGGAACGGTGATGGGAACATGAATGGGAGAGTCCAGGTGTGCTGATGCCTTCTGTGGCTGTCTGTGATGACTCATATGACATATGATGAGTGGTAAATACAGTGGTTGTGTTGAATGTTGTCCAGTGGCAGCAGCACGAGCTTTCAGAACGTCACTATAATCCAGCGACTCGAGCTCAGTGCTCTTATGAAATGCATTTATTTAGTCTTTCAAATGATAGGAGAAAGCGTGGAGGTCAACAGCAGACGGCAACCTGGATAAGGCCTGGTTTTAATAGAGGTGTACAGCCTGGGCTTTGCAGAGCAACAGCAGAGTTTTCTCAGTTGAAGAAAATAATTTACTCCTCTTTGTGTGCAGTGGCCATTACAGATAAGGATGAACATGTTCTGGTTTCAGGCTTCTGCATTCAATCACTGGCGGTGATAAACAAGTCAGACTTTATTTCAGCATGTTGATTTCCTGATCGCACCTGCAAACCAAATCCAAACCCAATTACAGACTGACAGAGCAACACCACCGTCAACCACGTCATAATATATATATATATATATATAATATATAATATGTTGTAAACTCTCCTTCCTGTTTGTAAATGAAAAACTCGTGGGTTTTTATCTTGTTTCTCTGGTGCTGCGTCACCGAGCACCTGTGGCTTCAAAGAGGATCTGTTAATGACATTCAGTTGTAATCAGTCTGCATCAATGATGAACTGGATGTTTTGGCACCCGGTAACTAGAACCCACACGTCCTCTATATTTTTCTGTTATGCTAAAAACAACAAACGGGCAACAAAGCCAATTAAAACATATTTGTAGTAGCAGAACCTAAAGACTCTGAAACAAGCTGCTGACTGACTGAAGAACCTGGAGAATAAAACACTTGTAGAAATATGAGACAAAGCCGATAGAAATGATGAATTAAATCAACAAAAGGAGCCATTGTTGTTGTTTTAGGCGGTGGTGAAGTTTGTTTGTGGTAAACGCAGCAAACATTTAAAACTATATGAATCTTTCTTTATTTCTAAACCTTCAAACATGGACTTCAGATCAGGTGAAGGTGAAGGTGAAGGTGATCGTCGCCATCAGTCTACACAATAATAACTGTAATAGAGGAACATTACATATAAAATGAGTCTCAGGTTGATAAGCCTGTTACCCTGAGGCATGATGGGAAGCTTTCCACATCATGATTTCAGTGTATAAGTGAGTCTGTCTGGTGATGTAGAGATGTACCTGACGGATACCTGTTACACGTTTCACGCAGTCTTAGTTTGACGCCTTGCTACAGAGGTTTTTTTTTTAAATCCTCATGCTCCTGCCATCTGGTTGTCCTGACGCTGGAGCTTTGAACTGCGTACCAACTGAATTTAGATGCGTGTAGTTCTCATGGGCTGTCGACAGGGAGACTCCCCGGGGAGTTTCCCCGGGGACCTGCAGGGCCGACCGGCAGCGCCAGCCCCGGAGTCACCCCCCTGCTCCTCTCCCAGGCTCCTGTCACTCCCATCAGGCGAAAGAGAAGACAAGAGATGTATTAGTTATTAGGCTTGAGTCTGCTCTTTCTCTTCGCTCGCACCCTTCGTCTTGAGCGCGATAGATCGAGTGCAGTGGTCAGTCTCTCTGTGGAGGGTTGGAACTGGGTCGCAGAAGCACTTGGCGATGGCGAAATTAACACATACACAAAATGTCAAAAAAGTCTTCTAGATTACCATCAACCATCTGCCAGGGGGAAATCCAGGGAAGTCTGTCTGCAGGGACTTGGTAATGAATCCTTAACTGAGCCTGTGTGTGCGTGTCTGTCCGAGATAGTGTACTTTCTCTTAATGTCCCTTGTATACAGTAAGCCCACCATGTCAGCCCTCAGCATCTGCCCACATTCAAACACTGGCTCGTCTCTCACATGTTTGTCCATGTGTGTGTGTGTGTGTGTGTGTGTGTGTGTGTGTGTGTGTGTGTGTCGTACCACCAGTTGCTTAATGACTGGGGATCAGAGATTGGTGGCCACTGTTAGCCATCTTCAGCTTGAGCACACCACACGCCTCTTATGACTTTTCATCATTAAATGCAGTTATTTATTCAGATTTATTCAGTCATTTTTGGTTTTTCAGTGACATTTGGAAAACTCTCCGTCTTAAAGCTGTGTCACACCGGACACAGCTCCCATCTAGGTGCTCCAAAAAACACCAGAAGAAGAACTGTGCATTGGTTTTACGGCACCCGTCTGTGTGTCAGTTCAGATATCAACGGGAAAAAAATCTCCTTTTTAAAGTCAGAGATTCACTTTAATTTCCAAGCTGTCGTTCTGGTCAGGACTTAAATCAAAGGAGGAGGTCATCATGGCGGTAATTATCACTGGGGTGGCGGTGAAAAATGACCAACAGCTCTGAATCCCTGACCAGTGCAGGCGATGTTGAAATCACTTCCTCTTCCCTGCAGACATAAATCCAGCGCAGGCTTTAAACTACCTTTAGTCACATAACAGATGTAGTCGATGCAGCCGCAGTATTAACCTTGTGCTCCTCATTACACAGTCCCCTACTGTTCCTATTAGGAGCATTATCACTCGTAAACACGAGTAGTCTATCTCCTGACGTTCCACTGTGGAGGAGCATGTGTGGGCAAATAGAGCACCGAAAACATGGCGGACATTTCCCTCCTGTACCTGCCAGCTTCTGCAGACACCGGAAAAAGGTCTCTCTCTGGTGTCTCAGTATCGTGTTATTCAACTGTTCGGCCTCGGCCCTTATAGGACCACCGTGCAGGATTTAGTGGCATCTAGTGGTGAGGATACAGATTGCGATTTTTGACCCTTTTGGGCTACTGTAGGAACATGGAGGTTTAACATGGCAGGCGTGGTTGATTGATTCTTAGTTCCCCCTTAAATTCTACACAGTCGTCCTTTAATTTAATGAATTCAGGCCCTTAATTTTACATTGTTATGTTTGTATTATTGGGACAGTTAAATAACTTGTTGTCAATAATGCTCAATAATTACACGATACATTCAGGCGCCTAAAACATAAAATAAAACTTAACCAAACGTCAGTGATAAAATCCAATCATCTGAGCTCAGTATGTGTCTTTATAGTAAGTGAAGGGATGTTGTTCCTCTGCTGTAATGTCAGTGCACCAGACATCTCATGCTGTTTGGATTAACACAGCTGGACACTTTTTTTTTTTTTTTTTTCATCAGTTTTTATCAGAAAATTGTTGCCACCATTTTGGCCGACTGTGCTGCATAACACTTTGATGCACTATTTATGTTTTTCAATCACATTAAGCGCAGTGAAGGACATCGCAGTCAGATTACACAGATACAAACAGGGCGATATGGGGTTTTAATGTGCTTCTACAACTCACTTTTCTTAATCTCGCACTCGATAACGTGCAGATAATGTGCAGTAGATTATAGATTAATGTCGGTTAATTATATTTTTTATCAATAAATTGAATCTGCAAAGTAAGTGTAGTAAAAATTTATAACAATAATAAAAGATGAATAAAAATAGCAGCATGGAACGTTAATAACTTGTGTTGCTAAGAACAAGGTGAAATTTAATTGCTGCTGCAATATTAATGAGCTAATGCAGGACAGGTGCACAGTCAGAGCACCCTCAGCTAATTCACAGAGGACGTCTGGAGGGCAGACTAACTAAAAGATAAACACTACACACACACACACACACACACACACACACACACACACACACATGAAGTGAGGAGAGAGTTAGATGCAGTCGAGGAGGGGTGGGGGGGTGATGGTGCAGACATCACCATGACGACTTTGTCCGCTGCCCGGAGGTATTGGCGTGCAGCTCCCTGGGCCGAGGTTGTGAGTTTGATAAGAGCGTCCGCAGGAAGTCGTCCCTCCTACCAGACCTGAAACTGTCAATATCACTGTTCACTGGCTTCAGTGATCATTACTGGATACATGCTGCTTCCTATTTATTTATCTTTCTATTTATTTATATATTTTAATCTGTTTTATGTCACTTTACTCTATGATTACATTTCCTTCTAATATGCTGCTTTTATTTCTGGTTATTTATTCTATTTCTACTTTTATTTCTTTATTTTATCTTATTTGATTTTTAATATCCGACCTTTTTATTTCTGGTTTTACTCACTTTAGTACATCTAGTGTTTTATTTTCTTTATCTCAGTCTTCAGTGTTTCCTCACTTCCTGTTATTATTGTCTTATTTTTATTGTTTTTATTTATTACTTGGTCATTTATTGTTCTGTGTGTAAATGGTTGTGTGTGTGCGTGTGTTGTGGTTTTGTTTTTTTTTTAATTGCTTTTCTTTTGAAAGCGTTATACAAATAAAGTCTGATTGATTTATTGATTGATTCGGTGACACACATATTGTTAATTAGTGTTGATTGTTGTGAGAGCTGCTATGGCTTCAGGGCCTTAACAATAACGAGCCTGTGCTTTCATTAAATATTAAAAAAGCAGCATCAGCATTCAAACCTGTTTCTTTCCATATGAACGTCCAGTATGACGTAATCATGGCGGCGCTCTTTGTTCCCCGCATACACATCCAGCACGTGCGGCTGCTCCGGGTCCCTCAGACCGTGACGTCTTCCTGTCAGTGACGTGGGTGACGGAGCGTCGACGTGTTTTAAGACTTATACGCACAATGAGGCGTTCTGGTTAAAACCGTGACTCAAAACCTGAGTAATCTGAGAGTGGCCTTTTTGTTTTGTTTTGTTTTTGTTTTTGTTTTTGTTTTTGTTTTTGTTTTTGTTCTTTCAAAACGCGATATTCTGCCTTTTTTTGTTGCCATGGCGACAGTCAGTGGAAGTTAGCCTTACAAATGCTGAGTTTCTCTATGTGTGTGTGTGTGTGTATTTTATTTCAGGACATATCCTCCCACTTGGCGGGGGAGGGAGGGGAGG
>NW_019525451.1:655707-656462 GCF_002814215.2 Seriola lalandi dorsalis
TTTTTTTTGCCCAATTCATTGTTTTACGTTTCGATTCAGTCAAACTGCTGCAAACTGTATCAGTGAAAAGCAGAATACAACATGCACATGGCAGATAAACAGTTTTCCTGTGTATTCTTGCAGGATTATTTCTTTAGCAAAATAAAATTCACTTGAAAACTAATGACATGCATATGAAATATAGTATCGCTCATTAATATATTTATAGAAATATAGCAAATACTAGTAAACTGCAGTACACACCTTCCACATGTCGTCAATAGAGACCTAGCTTTTTGTAAGTTTTGCTATTGCTACATAGCCGTTAGCATTAGCAGCTGTTTACTTAACAGTCTAGTAGAAGCGTCAAACAGCCAATGTTGTTGTTGTTGTTGTTTTTTTCCTTACCTGAAAAAGGTCCAGATTTCTCAGCCCTGAGTAGCAAGTGCAGTGTGAGAAACTGTTTACAGAGATTTTAGTGAGTAAATCAAATGCAAACTGTTAAACCTCAGCAGAGGAACGGTGATGGGAACATGAATGGGAGAGTCCAGGTGTGCTGATGCCTTCTGTGGCTGTCTGTGATGACTCATATGACATATGATGAGTGGTAAATACAGTGGTTGTGTTGAATGTTGTCCAGTGGCAGCAGCACGAGCTTTCAGAACGTCACTATAATCCAGCGACTCGAGCTCAGTGCTCTTATGAAATGCATTTATTTAGTCTTTCAAATGATAGGAGAAAGCGTGGAGGTCAACAGCAGACGGCAACCTGGATAA
>NW_019525451.1:656512-706326 GCF_002814215.2 Seriola lalandi dorsalis
GGGGGGCTGTTACTCTTATGTAACTCGTAGCATCTAGATGAAATATGGATTTTGCTCCAGTGAGGACAGGAAGTTTTCTTGGACAGACGTGTGCTGTGAAACCTGTGTATCAGATCAACACATTAACACTGATTAACTGTTGATGATGTAACAGAAATGATTTGATTATTCAGTCAGGGGAAAGATTTCTTTTAAAGGATGGTTAAAAAGAAACAAACAAAAATGCAATGCAGAATGTGAATTATTAATTATTTTGATTTGTTTTGTTTCTTATTCATTTATTTTTTCCTTATTTGGGTTTTCAGGCCTGATTGATGTTGTAATGTGTTTGTGTTCATATTTCGGTTTGTTTAGTGTGACTTAGTGTGAAGTTTGATCTGAGTTTATTGTTTTGTCTTATGGTTATTTACGTCATGTTTTTGTTCAATGAAAAATAATATTACAAGAATAAAGAGTTATTAAGAGTAAGAGTAAGTATAAGAGTATTATAAAAAGTTATAATATTTTGAGAAAAAAGTTGTAATATATCAAGAATAAAGTCTTAATATTACAAGATTAAAAAAATAATATTTTGAAATAAAAATATAATTTTTTAGGAATATTTTAACATTGTTATTATTAGTGAAACCTGTGCTAAAGCAGAACTTCAGAGGATGCTCCACGTTCCTCAGTTTAAAGCTTCTGATATTTCCCCTCTAAAACAACACAGAACCTACAATTACAACTTTATTCTCGTAATATTATGACTTTATTCTCTATTTTTAATCCCTAACACTCCGTCACAGTCTGTTTCTACATGTATGTGAGTGAATCTATATGAGAATATTGTTAAAAAATGTGGCTGTATGCAAATTGTAGCACACTTTGTGTTTTACCTGCTGAGTAACAACCTCTGTGTGTGTGTGTGTGTGTGTGTGTGTGTGTGTGTGTGTGTGTGTGTGTGTGTGTGTGTGTGTGTGTCTCCTGTAGAGAACTGATGAGGAGGCAGTGGTTGACCGCGGGGGCACACGCTCCATGCTCAACACCAACTTTGAGAAGGAAGAGCTAGAAGGTAAAACCCATAAATTAACATTGCAGTTCATATTTCCACGATGAAGAAAAGGCACACACTGATATAATACTGCACTTCCACGGACTTAGGGAACTTTCAGGTGATGCCTACATTTCCCATAATGCAGCTCAACAGCATTTCAATTAAAGTAATAGTTGTGTTTGACATCAGAAAACACATCTCTCCAGCCACACAAAAAATAACAAATGAATATTAGTTTTTGATGTGAGTCGTGCAGCGTCACAGAGCGAAGGCTTTTATTCTCTGCTCATGTGTTTTCATCAGCGTAGAGGAGACAGAGATGACGATATCTGTATCAACAGTCTTCCTGGGCAAAACCACAATCCCTTGAAGGTTTCAGTGAATACCAAAATGCACAGAAAAGTAGGGAGAGGTAGAAGTAGAATATAAAGCAGTGAGGTTGGTTGCCTGCATGCAGCCTGAGAGCCAAGACCCAGGGCCAAAGATCCAGTGGACAGTCAGAAGACAATATACGATGTATAAACCTTGTAATGTGGGTTTATTAGGAGGAACTTTACTTCAGTAAAGGAAGTGTCGTGTGGCAAAAAGGAGAAAAGTGGAAAAAACTAAATGTAAAAAGAAACTCGCATGAATACAGAAAACATTAAAAATACCTTCTCACACAATACTCAGATAATATAAAGAATTGGTTCCCCCGTCAGCATCCGCTGCGTTTTTGTTGCCAGGCAACGTTCACCGCGGCAGCCGGCAAAGATGTCATTCTCTGAGTGTGACACTCTGCCGGTGAGATGCTGCTTTCATCTCAAGCACCCTCATGTCTGGATGTTTGTAGGTGTAATGACTGTAGCTCTCTGTCTGGCGCCGTGGTAACGCCGACACTGCGTCAGCACCACGCAGGAAGTTTTCTCTCCCTCCGAACTATATCGTGCTTCTGCTTCCTCGTTCTCATACACATGAAAGGAAAAAGGGGAAGCATTAAATTATCTGTTTCTATTGCGCTTCCATGTGGTTTTCATTCTGTGCGATGTTATGTTAGTGGTGGCTTTAAAGAATAAGTTTACTCCAAAACCAACACTTGAATGTATCTCACTAAACAAGTACTGTTTGTGTATAAAGAGTCTTGAGCTTCAAATGTGGGTTAATCCACCGCTGGAAATAGTCCTCGATAAATGTGCTTTTTTGTCCTGTTTGAGTAATATTTGCTAAAAAAAAAAAATACAATGACCAGCTGTTAAAGGCCGTTACTGAGCTTCTGAAAAATCTGTGATCTGTTTTTAAAGATTCAGTAGGCAGAGCTCATTCACTGAGGAGAGGAGATAAGGTCTGAACGTCTCTCCATATGTCAGCCGCTCAGAACTGACTTTTCTAAATGTCCACGTAAAGCCGGACATACATGAATACACACGCTCTTACTTGAGGATAAGGAACATCAGGCCTGAGGGCGTCACACACCGCTGCGTGAATTCAAGCTTCAGACTGACTGAGAGAAAAGAGACACTATGACATCAGCAGGACTTCAGGCCCGCAGCGGGAGAGCTATTTTTGTAGAGGCCTCCGCTCACGAGTCTCGACTCATGAACTTTAAAGCTCCGCTGCTCCGTCCTTATGTTTTACCTTATTGTTCCTGTCGGCTGGAAGGGGCCTTTTATTGTGAAATTTGTGTCGTGTGCCAGTCAGTCTCTCCTCTCAGTTCAACATACATAATTTACCTGATGCTAACAGCGATCTGCTCTGGATGAGTGAATCTAAAGCAGAACGAGCTCTGACAGAGTGAGATTCGCTCCCACACCGCTAATATATTTTGACATATAGTTGGTTTTCTCATTTCGTCCTCTGAGACCTCACTTAACCTTTATCCCGGCGTCCTGCCGGCGATAGGCACCGAGTGACTCTGCCTTCTCAGCTGCTGTCATGTCGTCGCACTCTTAGGTGATTCATGTTATGTCTGTGCATTGCTTAAATTTGATTAGTGCGCTATAATGTGATTAGTCATGTCTCCAAGCAAGTGAAAACAATTGAAGGCACTCGCTTGGGATGTTATCCCCTCAGATGAAATGCAGCTGAGAAAATATACTTTCTCATAGCAGCTCTGACTATAATGAAGAGAATTACCTAATTTATTAAGGCAGAAGAAGTTTCCTAACAGCCTAGTGTCTGCAGTCTCCCAGCAGCAGCGACCTGTGCTGAGCAGATAGGGCAGGTTTGATGTTGCCCGACCCTCGTCAGGATCTTGGCAGCTGGACGTGAGATGAATCTGTTCAACCTGAAATTTGAAGAGAGCAAAACAAAAAAAAAGGATTTTGAAAAGTGAGGAGGTCACGCAAGCAGAACAACGTATATTATTAACAATGAACCCTTTGCAATGTTTCATTGAGTCGTCATCAAATATCAACCAAGCTTTTTGCCCCCGACGTTACAGATCCCAAGCATGAAACTGCCCGGGGTATAGATCCATTTGGTGTCACATTATGCTGGACTCTGTGGCGCCTCATATGGTGTAATAGGCAGATAAAGAGAACATGGTGTCCAATAGTCTTGTCTGTGTCCGGCCGCTGAGCCAACGGCCGGCGGGAAGGAAGCAGTGGTCAGGCAGCTCGGCCCGCAATAAAAGAGGAGAGAGTCAACTCGGATTATCTTCACGCTCACCCTGTGGATGCACGCTCATGTGTGCACGTACATGCACACACTCACACACACACACACTCACACAGAGTAGAGGGAGATTCTTGTGCTCACATTGTACAATATCCTTTCAGAATCTCCGTCTCATTCTTTGTTCTATACATTTAAAATGAAGAAAAACCTGATTATAAGTCGTTCAATTTCAAAATCGATTTCAATATCCTGAGAGAGAATGAAAGCTCCTTCTTCAATCAGAGGTGGAGGTGGAGGTGGAGGTGGTGTCTGGAGATGGCAGTTTAACCGTTAAGTGCTGCCTCCTAGTTCCAACCTACCTGACTAACTTGTTCCCACGTGCTGCTGGGGGTTGGTGTAGTTCGTGGCCTCCTCCTGGCTCTGGGTGTTACTGTCCCATTGTCTTGAATGCGATATTTCAGGAACGCCTGGACGACATGTCTTCAAATTTTGCACAAACATTCACCCGAATTCAATGATGAACTGATTAGATTTTGGTGGTGTAAGGTCAAAGGTTAAGGTCACTGGTTTATGCTAATTATGACACAATCAGCGAGAGTGAGTGGAGATTGTGGGGAAATAAGTGATGTAGGAACCTCTGACTTCACTTCATATCTCGTCTGTTTTCACACATTTTCTTCACTGATTAAACAAATGAGCCACAACATGTTGAGCTTTCTCTTTGAGGGTTTGTTAGACTGTGTTCCTGCATTATTTGGATGGTTTCAATGCAGTTTCTCTCACTGAAAGACTCTTGATAGCTGCGCCATATAGAGGCACTGAAATCAGCACACACCTTCTGAGACATGTTTTGGAAAGACTGTACAATATTGCATTTGTCACGATGAGTAATACATAATTGAAGCAATATGCATGAATAAAATTAGAGCTGTTTTAGTCGACTATTTTCAGCTGCTTTCTCTAAGCAATTTCTTCCAAAGGCAGATTTGAGAGGATGTTACGCTGCTTTTTTCCCTCTTGTGTTCATCGTGAGGACGGGCAACAAGAACACAGCCGGGACTGGTTTTGTTTGCAGTCGCCTACCACACGTATTCATTGTTTGCTAATACCTTTTATTACATATTTTCTCTGATGTAGCTCGTCTGTCAGCGGCAGAATTTTCTTCTTGCTCCAATTAGATTTTCTCCTTGTTTCCATTTCAGACAGATTCTTTTTCACCCTATAAGAAATTAAAGACTTAGAAGATTAACATGGAAATATAAATGGCCTAGGGTTTCTGGAGAGTTAATGTTCCACTCTGAGGATATGTGATTATTTTGGGGCTACACTTTGATGTAAGCATAAGTCACTTGATGGATGAGTCATTTTTACTCGTATGATGTTCCCAACCTTCTGTGTCATGCTGACACCCCACACATACAACAACAATACTGAATATAAGGGCCAAAGTACGAGAAAACACATTTATCAAGTGACTGACTTACAGCTAGAGAGAGAGAGAGAGTTGTTGGAGTCATAACTCAACGGTTTATAACTTTTAACGAACAATTTCAACTATTTATAATTGCTTTTAGAGAACAGTGTCAACTGTTTTACTTTTAGCTCACATTTTCAATTGTTTATTTATTACTCACTGGTCTAGAGCATTATACAGGGTCTAGGTCTCATGTGTTCTGTAAAATGACCATAAAAACCATAAATGTCAACACTTGACCTCGGAGAAGAAGCTCTTTATTCTGTCTTATTCACTTATGAAAAGATAATCTTAAATCAGATCAAAGAGAGACAGGACAAAGTGAAAAGTCTGACTTTGTCTCCTCCGTGTTGCCTCCAGGTCATCGCACTCTCTACATCGGGGTTCACGTGCCCCTGGGCAGGAGGTCGCACCGACGTCACCGCCACCATGGACACAGACACAGGAAGAGGTCCAAGGAGAGGGACTCCACGGCTGACGACGGACGAGAATCCCCCTCTCACAGTAGGTGTCCAGCATGGACTGGAGTTTTCCCTAATGAACATCGCTTCCTATAATTCCTATATTTCCTCTCTCCTGTTGAATGCTTCTTTTTGTCCTCCTCCTTTCCTGATCAATCCCCGTCCTCGCCGTGTCCCACCTGCTGCAGCAGACACACCAGCTCAGAGGGTGCAGTTTCTCTTGGGGACGGAGGACGGCGACGAGGAACACATCCCCCACGCCCTATTCACCGAGCTGGATGAAATCTGTCTGAGGGAGGGAGAGGACGCCGAATGGAAAGAGACAGCCAGGTACACCGCTGCAGTTGGCCACATGGGCCGGGTCTGGCCAGCTGTGGCGTCTTCGCTCTGACGCACCTGAGAGTTTGATTCTGTTTATGGCTTCACGCCTTTATAATGGGGCCGTTGTTATAGATCCATGTCCATCAGAATGTGTAAATGTTAACTTTTTCATAACGTACCGCAAAAACAAATCATCTTTGGCCTAAATCGATGTGAAAAATGTCACAACTATGGGATGGAAAAATAAAAAATATGTTTTGTTTGTTTATTTTTTGTTTCCCTGCTCAGGTGGCTTAAGTTTGAGGAGGATGTGGAGGATGGCGGTGAGCGGTGGAGTAAACCATATGTAGCCACTCTGTCTCTACACAGTCTATTCGAGCTTCGCAGCTGCATCATGAACGGAACCGTGATGCTGGACATGAGGGCCAGCTCGCTGGAGGAGATTGCAGGTAAACACTCGGTGTCCATTGGTCTTGTGGAGCTCAGTGATTAAACCTAGAATATGTCTGTCTGTGCCACGTCTAACAAAAAAGATATGTGTCGTTCCTCAAAGCTCCATTCACAGACCTCTTCTCTTCAAGATTACTTGCTCAGATTATGAAAAATAACAAAATATCTTCACTGTTCTCCAGTTAATTAGCCTTGCACTTCTATAACACTGAAAAAACAAGTTTTTAAATAACCACAAACTCAATGCAGCAGAAGGAGAGATGCTGTCTTTTTTATTTCACACATTCTACCTGGTCAGAACCTGGTGCCTACATTACCCACAATGCAACTAGGCCACTGACAGATCAGTCTGAGATGCTGGTGTGTGCTGGTATGCTAGCAGTAGCAAGTATAGCCTCAAACAGGGTTTGGTAAACTCAACTCTGATCCCATCTATATACAGTCTATGTTTATGTCTTTCTTTCTTTTATAGCTTTTCTCAGTGATTAATAATTTTACATCTAACTTGCCTTGTTTTTTCAACATGAATTCACAGAGTGACCATTTCAAAGCTCTGTAGTAAAATAGGCCAGATCAACAAGTCCAGCATCATGACGTGTCAGTAGAAGTCCACCCAGAAATTTGCTTGGCTGAGGATCTAAAAATGCTTCATTTGACCAGGTTTATGAAAGAATTAGGGAACTGTGCTTTAGTTTTTGAGGGCACCAAACCTTAACATGGTTTGGTGCAATTCAATCAGCAGCAGTGGGTTGTTTTTTGCTGAAATAATCAGCTTAGCGTCGCTGGCTGCTACGCAGGAACACACACTGTTTGAAGAGTGATGCGGAAACCCACATCTGTGCGTTTCTGTTTTCCACTCCTCAGACATGGTTCTGGATCAGCACGAAGTGTCGGGCCCAGTGGGTCAGGATGCCAGGAGGAGGATCCGCGAGGCCCTGCTCAAACAGCACCACCACCAAAACCACAAGAAACTGGCCAACCGCATCCCCATTGTACGCTCCTTTGCCGACATAGGCAAGAAGCAGTCTGAGCCTCATTCCATGGACAAGAATGGTGAGCACTGATCACACACACACACACACACACATACACACCTGTCAATCTTTTTCCATTGTGATCATATATGTTGTGGTATGTAAATATATACAGTATGTTTTTATGTACAATGTTGTAATCCTTTGCATGATTTTTCCAGTGTGTCCATCTGTGACTTGCTGTTTTACTGCTGTTTGATATCTCGTTTTCTCCTGTTTGTGTCTCTCCATGTTTGTGTATGTGTTTGTTCTCGTCTGCTGTATTCTGCATGTGTGTCTTTCACTTAACCAGTAAATGGCCTCTATTATCAAACCATAAAATCTCCCAAGTGTTTGCCTGAAAAAGCACTCCCCAAGAATGCCTCACGCAAAATAGCATATTCCCGTGTGGCGTGGCCACAGTGTGTGTGTTGCATGTCGTGTCTGTCTACCGCTCCATCACCTTTGAGCTCCTCCAACACGACCGCAGACATGCCCTTTGGCGAAACTAAGATCAAACGTCTCAGTGTCCTCCAGGCAGTTGCACAAGGCTACTGTCCCATCTCACAGGACGACACAGAGCGGGACATTTTCACAGGCAACCAGGACGCCTCAGCTCATGCCAAACACTGAAAATCTAGAAATAGTAGTTATAGTATATTACTACGGAGTATTAGGGCCACATTGAGGAAAAAAAAATCTGAAATTTAGAGAATAAAGTCATAATATTAAGAGAGTAAAGTGGTAATTTTATGTTAGGTGTTGTTTTACAGGGGAAATATCAGAAGAGCTGCACCGTTATTCCTAAAAATTATGTTTTTCTCTCTTGAAAATTTGCATTTTTAGTGTTCATAATATTACGACTATTTTTCTTTAAATATTGTGATTTTATTCTCAAAATTACGACTTTATTCTAGTAATATTTGGACTTTAATCTCGAAATTTCAGATTTCTTTTGTTTTCCTGTACGTTGCCCTAATGCTCTGTCGTAGTATATAAAGGAACACATTAAAAGAGGAGAGTATCATCGTGAGAGGTTAGAAATGGGTTATGTGCACTCCAGAAAACACAAAAAAATGGCCTAAACTCATGCAGCTTCCTCTTTATGCAAAGCTCACCGTCTAAATGTTCTTCTAGCTCATCTATTTTTGAGACTTCAAAGCGAGGAAATGAAAAAGAAAAGTAGATGGTATTAAGTATGCAGAAGTTTTGTGTACTTTCAACATCTTAGAAAAACTTTGGCCAAGTGCTAGTCATGCAGAATCATTTATGTGTGTGGCCCAACAGGGCATGTGCAGTATACCTGCAGTACTTTCATGATAATGCTCTCCGCTTCTTGTCATTGTCAACAATGTGTTTGATGACTAAAAACCACAGGATATTTAGGAATCATATTCTAAACTCATAACAGTCATCAGTTACTAATAGTGGAAGTTACTCACTGTAAATTAACTTCATGACACGAAACATAATCTCCATCTTTTTGCCTTTGGGATTTAAAGGAATAGTTCAACATTTTGGGGAATACGATCATACACCTAGATGAAAAGATTGATACCACTCTCATGTCTGTATGCTAAATATGAAGCAGCTAACAGCACCTCTAAGGCCACATCCACACTACTACATTTTAGTTTTACTACTCTGGAGTTTTCAAGCGCCTAAAACCAGGACTTTTGGAAACGTTTTAGTTTGAAAACTCCAGGGTTGTGTTGTAGTCTTTGGAAACGATGAGGCAGGCGTTGACGGTCACTGCCCGATTGGGTCTTATCAGCCTTGACTACCAGTGGTGAATACAACATAGACAATGAAATACAAGTGTTACTTAAGATAAGATAAGATGAGATAAACCTTTATTGATCCCACACCAGGGAAATTCACTTGTTACTGCAACATAGGAAAATGAGGTAGAAGGAGAAAAACAAGTATAATAATAAAATAAAGTAGAAAAATAACAACTAACCATGAATAAGAAGGTATGTACATAAATACTTGCATTCGTAGATATTTACAAAGATATTTACATGATGTGCACACAGAGGAATAAGTGATAGTGTTCACATTGAAACCAACAAAAATGTATTGAAAATATTGAAATGCACAGAGCATTTGCATTATAAAGTTGTTGTTTTTTTTAAATGCTTCAAGTTATTTACAATTTACAATATTTCAGCTGAGCAGCTGTTGTGCAGTCAAATTCTGCATTTGAACACTGTTCCTCGTTTGTAGTATTTTCTGCAACTGATCAACTGCAGAGTTGACAAATACTTCCTGTTTACGCCGGCTCGCGCATGCCCAGTGTACGTGGACGGTTACGTGTGTATGCGTTGTCAGGTGCGTTCGCATGGATGGAGATCGTGTCTGATACGTAGCTAAAACGCGTAAGTTTAAACAATAGTTTGCCATTTTACGGTAGGGTTATTGGAGATTAAATACATTAAATATAACCTGTTAATTATTAAGCTTAGGTTAAGCTTGAAAAGTGCTGGCAGGATGATTTATTACCACTAGGCGGAGTCAAGCTAGCAGTTCCCAATTAGCTAGCTAAGCTAGGCTAACCAGCTGCTAGCTGTAGCTTCTTGGACAGTAACGTGAGTGGTATCAATCTTCTCATTTAACTCTTGGCAAGAAAGTGCATTAGCATGTTTCCCAAAATGTCAAAGTATTTCTTTAAAGGTAGTACTATCACACTCTCACTGAAGAAGCATTCCCTTTGCTTTCCCTCCAGGTGCTTTGATTAAGTCAAACGGCTGCAGCTGGTGTTTCACAGTGACTTAAAACTGAAATTTTAAAAGGAGCAATCTTTGACTTTGTTTTAGTAAAACTAAAGCAAACTGAAAAAGCTATTTAATGAGCACCTATATGTCAATGCATGTACATTTTTAATTAAAGTTGAAGATTGCGCCTCATTTAGTTTACTAAACTTAATTTGGAAAGATTTAGAGTAAGGGTTAGCTAAAATCACAGCTGCACCACTGATACTTTTTATCAGATATATATTAATATTAAACAGACTCATCAGGTACACTCTGAAAAAAAGGTACAATATTATATCTTTTGTCACTTGGGCTAAACCTTTTCACTAATGAAGGTGCAGCACCTACAACAAAAGTCCACTGTTGTATCATGTTTTTCAGAGACTGTAACTTTAGCCTGTAGCCACTCACTGGAGACCTTTGTCTTTGTGTGGGAAAGTAGTGTTGTGATAGGTCTGAGCCTCTGTGAAATTGACATGCTGTCGATTTCCCGCTCTGCCTGACAGGCCAAACGGTCTCACCTCAGTCCCAGCCGGCCAACAATGAGGGCAAACAGGACGTCAGCCGAGAAAACAGCGCCGTCGACTTCAGCAAGGTGAGCAGCCAAGACCCACCACTGATCCTGCTGTTTATCTACGGACACTGATAGCTGGACATGTAACTAGTAACTAATATTTAACCAAGATTGGGTTACGTGTGAAATGGTCGCCGTAGGCTTCTTGCCCTGGGAAACTGACTGGAATTTAATGGGAGTAAAGCTTATTTTCTTTTCCTGTGTGGAGTCGGATCCAGCCATTATTTAAAATTTTTATTGAGACGAGTCACTACAATCTACCTCTATACCTAACAATATTTTAACAGAAGAAAACATTAATGCTGATGTTTTGTTTTGGTTTCTTTCTGTCTCTCACAGATTGACCTCCACTTCATGAAGAAGATCCCTCCTGGTGCTGAGGCGTCCAACGTCCTGGTGGGGGAGCTGGAATTCTTAGACCGCCCTGTAGTGGCGTTCATCCGCCTGGCTCCTGCTGTGCTGCTCAACGGCCTGGCGGAGGTTCCCATCACCACCAGGTAATACACAGTCTTTGCCTCTTTATCTCTCTGTATTATGTATCAAGTCTTGATAGATGAATTACTAATCCTCCAAATGCTTCATTAGAAAAATATTTGACTTCTACCCAAAACCTGTTTTCCTTTGTGTTGAACAGGTTTCTTTTCATCCTGCTTGGCCCTCTGGGAAAAGGTCCCCAGTATCATGAAATTGGCCGGTCTATTGCTACTCTGATGACCGATGAGGTGAGGCCTTAGTTTAAGAACTGCAAGGTTAAAATTCTTGCTCTTGTAATGAAACCAGAAGGGATGAAAGAAGAATTCAGATTTTTTTAACTGAAGTTAAAGACGTAATCGCAAATAAAAAAGTCAAGTACAAGTACCTCAAAATGGTACATACTGTACTTAAACAAATGGAGTACTTGAGTATCTGACCTTTGTGGATCAAAAGAGTATGACATGAAAATGTGGCAGGATTTCCCACAGTGCAGCTTTGAGCTAATATTACTGACCATCATCAGAGCCAGATGTTGCCTATTTTCACTGGCATTTCCCCTCTGGGATGTTTGAAAATAGAGGCGTGCGGATGCCTACCTACTTCATCATCATATATGGAAGTGAATTGACCCGTCACTGTGATTTACTTTTCAGCTGCTGCGAGCAAAAATCATATTCTGTATTCCATATAAATAAACTATTATCTTATTTATGAGAAACAAATAGACTGACATATGAAAGCACCATATTCATCTGTAGATTCACTTAGTATGATAATGTTCTGAATGGTTTTTTTTTTTTCCATTATGTATGGAGGCAGGAATAATCCTTTGCTGGATAAACCCCGTGTCACGCTGGTATACGAGTTTCCATCTGTAAATCCATGAAAATGCACTCAGTGATTCAGCGACTATTAAAGCAATAATTATTTAAATCACCGTCTCCTCTGCAGATTTTCCATGATGTCGCTTACAAAGCCAAAGACAGGAACGACCTGGTGGCGGGCATTGACGAGTTTCTGGACCAGGTGACGGTGTTACCCCCCGGAGAGTGGGACCCCTCCATCAGAATAGAGCCTCCCAAAAATGTGCCCTCTCAGGTGAGTTTCTTTTCACATTTAAATGAGAAAAACACTTCTTGTATCACTTTGTAAAAAAGGATGATGCCGTCCATTGCTGCCACTTAAAAAGCTAAAGCACATAACTCCCCATTCTGTGGCTGTGCAGAATTTATATATCACTGTTCTTTCATAATGCGCCTGTGAGTCCCCTCTGCTTAGAAATATTTAAACATCTGCGTTCTCCTCTAATCTCAACTGTGTTGTAGTCTGTGCTTTGATGCCGCTCCCCGGGGTTCTGCTCTCAATCCTCTACAAAACATTAGTTATTTTTCCTCCATTAGTTATTTTGGTGTACTCTGGAAAGTGATCTGCCATCTTGTTTGGGGGGAGAAATTTTTGTTATCTGACAGAAAGCAGCTTCAGATACAGTTTGCTTCAGGTCTTATTTGTCTTTTCCTCTTTGTCCTTTTGCTCCTGTTGTGAATTAATGATGCACCACTGTGCAATCACATTGTTATGCTGATGAACATGCTAGATTCATGCATAAGAAATCAATCGTGTCATTTAACCTTAAATGTATGTTGGAATTAACATCCGGTGTTTCCAGTTGAGATTTAAAGCTCCATCTTCTTCTGTGTTTTATTTGAAGTGTTGATCCATAAGAAGATATAAAAACCATCTCAGTGTAGTTTTACATCTCCTCTCTCAGGCTTCTCTCTGGAGTTCTAGTAACAACAGGTCGGTGAGCCAATCAGAAGAGAGGAGGCTCTGAGCCTCTCTTCTGATTGGCTCACTGTTTTCTGAGTGATTCAATAATAATATAGCAGATTTCAGGTAAAAACACTCAGAGAAACCAAATCCTTCAAGGTTTGGATGGTGGGTGGATGGGCAAGGCGGGTGACTGTTTTGTTGTGACATCACAAAGTTCAGGAAGTTGTGACGGCTGGTTTTAAGGCTCAGTTTCTGAATATAGGCTTTGATACTTTCACAGTATTAATATAGAACCTAGACCTGATCTATAATCACACTACACATGGACACAGACCTTTACACTGGAGGGAGCTGTAAGTGCAACTGATGCTTGCTTGTTGTCCTTATGATGACGAGCTATAACAAACAGCTGACTGACGGTGATCCTAACCACACAGGAAAAGCGGAAGATTCCTCCCGTTCCCAACGGAGTGACAGATCTCGGTGAGTCAGAGGAGCACGGAGGACATGGCGGCCCTGAGCTCCAGCGCACTGGGAAGTAAGTTTTAGAGAGACACAGCGTGATTTGTGAAATGCAGACTTGAGCTCTTCAAGCTCTTCTTTGTCCCCGTCCTCCTGTCGCCTGTGAGCTGCCTCCCTGTCCCCAAACTATAAATTTAGCTTTAGAATCAGACTACCCTACTGGCCCATTATCAATCCTCACACTTCAACCCCACAAAGACCTTTTGTTTGAGTTTAGACCTATCCGAGCACTCTGTGCCACACATAACGTCACGTTCTTCAATATTGCATCAATGTTAGATTATTTAACAACACTTTGCCAAGTGAGCGTGCTCACTCACAAATAATTCACACTATTCCTCACGCTCCTTTTATTACATACATCCCTTTGATTATGTCTGTTTTATGCTGCTTTCTCCCTCCACTCTACACTCCACTGCCTTTATCTGACATTTTCAGTTACGTTTCAGATTCTACATAAAGAAACATATGTTAAGCTAATTAAGCTATTAAGATTCTTCAGGTCACAAGAAAGGTGCGTGGGTTTTCAGCAGTTCCACCAAACAGTGATTTGGAACTTTCCTCTCTTGTTCATCATCCCAGGTTTTAGTAAATCACAATTTGAAAGTAGCTGGTCTTTACTAAGAACTTGGGAAAGGATGAGTAGCTGGTGCCTGTTGTTATTCCTCTTTATAACCCTGATGAAGCCACATGAAAAAGTCTTGACATCAAGAATTTTATTTCACAGTAATTCCCAGGTGCGAAGAGACGGGATGATTTCACAAGGCAAATATTGATTTCTTACAGAAGGGATTATAAAGATGAAAAAAAATGTTGTCATCAGCCTGAAACGGCCTCATCACTTCCAGGTGGATTCTTGGAGCCCAGCTCATTACAGTCAGTGACAGTGCGGCGCAGAGCAGTGAGTGATGTGCTGCTGCTGAGCTGCAGCATGCTGCGGTACAGGCTCTCATCCCAGCTAAGATTGGCCCAGTCCCAGCCATCAACCCCCACCCCCACCCACACCCTCCCACCACCACCACCACCCCCTCCTCCTCCTCCTCCTCCTCCCGGGACATGGCATTGCTACCGCTCAGACTAAGCGTAACGTCCCGCCCACTGTTACCATAGCAACCACCTCCAGCTAGTTCACCCTGGTCTGGGCTTGCTGCAGCAGGAGAGAGTCGTACAAACGCGCACACACACACACACACACACACACACCTAGATATAAACAACACAGAAGTGTGTGCTCGGCGAGGGAATGTTTTACCCCTCTCCATTATTTTGTCTTGCGGGTCACATGTGTGACACTGTAAATACACCGGATATAGCTCGTACTCTCAGCGGTCCAACGCTCTGTTCAAACATTTGTTCTGCAGTGAAGAGAAGCACCGGCGTACTGCAGGTGATACAGTCTGAATCAATGCAGTGACACACCGTGATACAGTTTATTATAAGCACTAGTCTCGTGTCTGTATGATAATTAGGAGGCGCTTAGCTTAGCTTAGCTCGACTATAGCTTCATATTTAAAGACTCAAGCCTGGGGGAAACAGCTCGGCTGACTCTATCCAAAGGTGACAACGATATATGTGTTTTGTTTAATGTTTACAGAGACCACAGGCCATTTGGTTTTCTTGTATGGATTAGAAATATATATATAATGTGTTACATATGGAGCCCTAGAGGTGCAGGTTGGCAGATGTTTCTTCCTGTTTCCACCAGTTTAATACAATGACTAGCCTACACCTGTGACCACTGTCTAATTGCATCATCAAGGTTACAAGTGAACCTGTGAACACCAAAGCTTTCTCAAGACAGTTTCACTAAAATTTTCCAGTCTTTATATGATGTGTTAGCGTGTGTGGTTTCAAATCATCATCATAGACTGTGTCTCATCAAACCTGTTTCTCCACAGGGTGTTTGGCGGCTTTGTCTTTGACATCAAGCGAAAGGCTCCTCACTACCTTTCCGACTACACGGATGCCGTCAGTCTGCAGTGTCTGGCCTCTTTCCTCTTCCTCTACTGCGCCTGCATGTCACCTGTCATCACCTTCGGCGGGCTCCTGGGGGAGGCCACAGAGGGACGTGTGGTAAGAAACGTCTTTACACAGCAAACGCTGTGATCACAACCGTGTTTTGTCATTTTATTGCACCGGCAAGGACGAGAGTGGAAGTTTGAAACGGTTTCGCAAACAAGGTCAGATCTTTTTACGCTGCATACATCCAGGGAAGACGTGACTCAGAACACAAGCTGTTTTAAGTCAGAGAGTTGACACGTCTTGCTGAAAGGCACCTTGAAAACAAGTTGCTCTAAGAAGGGAAGATATAAGCTCCTTTGAACCTCTGATGTCGCCCCACTTATTCTCACACAGCCTATAGCACAGCAAGCCTGTGGTGTGTTTTTAGCCGTGCTAGCAGCGCAGCTACAGGAAGGGAAACGTCGGCCTGTTGGTTGAACCAGGCTGAAATATCATTATATAAACTAGTGTTAACATGCTAACACGCTAAACTAAGATGCTGAACCTGCTAAACATCAACGGAAATTCACAGTATGTGCAATTAATGCTGAGAAAATATGACAATATCAACTGTGAGATCCGTCTGTGATTCAGATCATTACTCCCTGTGTTTCCAGAGTGCTATCGAGTCCCTGTTTGGAGCTTCCATGACGGGAATCGCCTACTCTCTTTTCGCTGGTCAGCCTCTCACCATCCTGGGCAGCACGGGGCCTGTTCTTGTCTTCGAGAAGATCCTCTTCAAGTTCTGCAAGTGGGTTATTCTTTGGGCTTTTGTGATAGTAGAACATTTCTGTTTCGAAAGGTGGATGTGTGTCCTTTTCTGCCTGAGTAGGGATGCTTTACCTAATGCTTACCCCTTCACTCCTCCTGTGTGTGTGTGTGTGTGTGTGTGTGTGTGTGTGTGTGTGTGTGTGTGTGTGTGTGTGTGTGTGTGTCCTGTCTCTCAGGGACTACGGCCTCTCCTACCTCTCCCTGAGGGCCTGTATTGGCCTGTGGACGGCCTTCTTCTGTCTGCTGCTGGTGGCCACTGATGCCAGCTCACTTGTCTGTTACATCACACGCTTCACTGAAGAAGCTTTTGCGTCGCTGATATGCATCATCTTCATCTACGAGGCCCTGGAGAAGCTAATCCACCTGGGAGTGCATTACCCCATCAACAAAAACAACAACCTTCAGAAACTCACGCAATACTCGTAAGTGCTTTTCTGAAAAACACTAGTGCTCTTTTTTTTATGTTTGTTGCACTGATGCATTTGTGTTTTTTTTCACTATTTTCTCCACAAATTAAGTTTTCTTCATCATCAAAGTAATCACAGTGATAAATGCCTGTGCATTTAATGCAGATGTGGCAAAGAGACAAATGAATCACATCAAGGATGATAATCGATCTCTGGTTCCAGCTTCACTAATGTGAATATTTGCTGCTTTTCTGAGTCTTTGGACTGTTGCTGGGCTAAAACAAGACATTTGAATGTGTAAACTTGGGTTTTGTTCAAATTTAATGGACATTTTTAACTGTTTTCTATCATTTAGTGGACAAAAAAATGTATTGACAAATCAAAATTATCAAGAGATCATAATGAAAATAATCACTTTGCAGCCTTTAGAGAAAGATGACAATAAGAAGGTTGAATATAAAGTGTAAACGCACTGATGTAGTCCTTGCTGTTGCACGCACACTGTATTAAACTTTTAGCACATTTACACACCCGTGCTCAAGTGGTTTGCTGCATGATGGGACGACAGATGGTGCAGTGGTGTAGTAGACGCACTGTCCGGCTCTGTAGTAATGTGTTTTTACTTTATGATGAATAATCCCACGTTGAGTGTGTGTGTGTGTGTGTGTGTGTGTGTGTGTGTGTGTGTGTGTGTGTCAGGAGCGTCATGCTTTACCCCGTCACATAGGGCGGACCAATGGTTGTGTCAAGCCAACAGCTCCTTCTGTGGTTTTCTATTCTAGTGTCGTGAACAGCAGGAGATGATGACATTTAGTTTTGTAAAATGGCAGCAGAATGAGTCACTTCATGTTGATGGCTGAACCTGTTCGGAAGTGGTGTGAAAGGGAATATGTGGGTATTAACGGGGCTGCAAATACTGATTATGGTCATTACTGTGTCGCCTAGACTGTCCATTATTGTGTCAATTATTAAACACCTTGTTTGGCTTATAAAATGTCAAGAAATGCCCAAACAGACATGTTGAACCCACTTGTTTTGTCTCACCACCAGTTCAGTGTTTTTTACAACTGCTTTCACACCTGTTCAAAAGTAAGTCTGTAAAGTGAAGCAGCCATTAAGATATACATGATGTTCGTACCTGTTCTCGTTTCTGAAAGGTTGAATTATGGATGCCATGTTGGACTTTCAGTGTAGTCTCTCTCATATGTAGCCTGTGCTTTGAGTGACAGGTTTCAGAAACTGTGTGATATATAAAGTTTTTGTGTGTAAGGAGTTTAAACATTTTAGCTTGATTTTCCTCCTGAAGTCTCTGAAGTGTGATCTTCTTCTTCTATCCTCTGTAGGTGCGCTTGTGTGGAGCCCAGGTACCCCAGCAACGAGACCCTGCGCTTCTGGGAGGAGAGGAACATCACGGCCTCGCAGGTCAACTGGACCATGCTGGAGGTCAAGGTAAGGAACACGTGAGATAGAGATACAGTAGATGACAGAACGGGCTCAAGTAGACTTCTAATGATGGTTAAAGAAGCCAGAGAAGATCTTGATGTGTAAACACCGGTCTGATGCCGAGGCGACGAGGACACAGATGACGCTTTAAATCACAGCCGCTTAACCCGAAATGAAACGGCACAAACAAAATGCCCAAGAAAGTTCCAGCCTGGCACCGCCGCGCTGAGTCTCGTGTCCCCCGCGCTTCGCTTTATCAAGAAGCGTCATAAGTCTAGGCGGGGATTAAGAACATGTGGGCAGGATTTCACAGGATTTATCCGTGCAGAATGAGCATGGAGATGCAGTGTGAAGAGTGGATTCTCTCACTGTCGGGCTCAAATCAGTCATGCCAGCGGTGGCCTGTTGCATCACTCCCACACATGCTCGTGCAGCGAGGCACAGCAACACGAAGCCACTGGCATTGTATTCAAATTGATGCTTTAAATATCTATGTAGTATATAAAAAATAAAGTAGCTGAACGCTCTTCACTAATTCGTCACTGACACCGATATCCATCATCGCCCTCATCTCCACTGTCACTCTAATCATTTTCACTGGCATCATTATCCCCGGCCGCCTTCTCCTCATCATCCTAATTATCATTACCATCATCATCACTGTGTCCTCTGGTGCCAGTAGGAGTGCGAGATGTTGCACGGGGAGTTTGAAGGCACCGCCTGCGGCCCCCACGGCCCCTACATCCCCGACGTCCTCTTCTGGTGCGTGGTCCTCTTCTTCTCCACCGTCTTCATGTCCGCCTTCCTCAAGGAGTTCAAGACAAGCCGCTACTTCCCCACCAAGGTACGTGTCACACTTTAACCACCCCCAAATAATGCACATACACCAGCTCGTTACCGGCTGTTTTAAAACCTTTTATACCAGTCGTTCTTCTTGAAGCGCACACACTTTCAGGAGCATGACAGCTGCAAAATTGAATCTGCCTCATTAATTATGCAGCCCTCCATTTACTTCTCATTTTACCATGGGTCTGAAATCACACTGAAACTGGTTGACATGCCACATCTTTGCCTCTCATTTTAGATCATGCTGCCATCTATTGGTTGTTGAGAGACACAGCAAAACCTCCTACAACCTGTGTGGCCGTTCTATGTGTGGAATTTCTATGATTTATCATTGAGATGACACTCAGTGAGTGTAATGTGTGGCGTGATGCTGACACGCTAATGTATAGCATGCCGGCGCCACCTTGTGGTGATGACACTGTACACTGTAGTCAGGTTATAGGAGCATATTTGGCTGTAACATGGACCTGATGGTGTCCCTGTCTTCCATCCAGGTGCGCTCCATCATCAGTGACTTCGCTGTCTTCATCACCATCCTCACTATGGTGTTAGTAGATTACGCCCTGGGGATCCCCTCCCCTAAATTACAGGTCCCCAGCAATTTCAAAGTAAGTCCAGAAGAAAATATATATAACATTAATTTTATGAAGATTTAAAAAATTGAAATTGAATTAAAGATTCAGATTTATAAACTAAGAGAAAGACATATTATTCCTGGTTATAAGAATGATTATACCTTGATATGATGATGTAATGATAATACTCATGAGTGGCTATTTAATGTTGCAGGATTATAGTGAAACGTACAGTCGCCCTTAGATCTCAACAAACTGCAATTGGATCTTCAATCCAAAATACTGATAATGAGTAAAAATCTGTCATAAAAGTTTACATTTGTCTTTTGTCCCTCAGCCAACCAGGGATGATCGTGGCTGGGTTATAAACCCTGTGGGGCCCAACCCCTGGTGGACCACCATCATCACCTTCATCCCAGCTCTCCTCTGCACCATCCTCATTTTTATGGACCAGCAGATCACAGCTGTCATCATCAACAGGAAGGAGCACAAATTGAAGGTATTTCAAACAAACACAGAACAACACAGTTAATTAAAGCTCCATTATATCTAAATCCCGCTGTCCGCCGTCTGCGTCCCGCAGAAAGGCTGTGGCTACCACCTGGACCTGTTTGTGGTGGGGGTGATGCTGGGAGTTTGCTCGGTGATGGGCCTGCCGTGGTTCGTGGCAGCCACCGTGCTCTCCATCTCCCACGTCAACAGCCTGAAGCTGGAGTCGGAGTGCTCCGCCCCCGGAGAGCAGCCCAAGTTCTTGGGCATCCGAGAGCAGCGATTCACCGGCCTCATGATCTTCACCCTGATGGGCTGCTCGGTCTTCATGACCTCTGTGCTGAAGGTCAGGGCAAAAGCATCCACACCCACGTTCATTATTATTACATTAATGAGGTCATAGTTTGTGGTTTCTGTATTAAAAATATTTATAGAAACTGAAAAGAAATATTGTAAAGCCTGTTAATTTTATGTAGAATTTGTTTTACCGTCAGATATTTTATGTAAGAACGATGTCCTGGACATTTCCATAAAATCTTGTATGGAAGCCCAGGATCACTTTTCTTTTCATTTTTTTTTTTTGTGTTTGTTTTTGTAATACTCATTTCGGCCACAAGAGGCTGACACATTTTTACTAGTTTTAAAAAACGAAACAAAAAAAAAACTATGAAAAGAAAAATTATAAACATAATCATTTACGTTAAAAGACAATTCAGACAGTATTTCATTATTATTCCATTACATTATGAAAAACAAACATATGTACCTAAACTTTAAGTGAGACTTCTCTAAATCCCTCTTATAAATGAAATGTTGCTCTGTCCGTCTCCAGTTTATCCCCATGCCTGTGCTGTACGGAGTCTTTCTGTACATGGGGGCGTCCTCACTCAGAGGTATTCAGGTGAGTCCAGATTCCCTCTGCTGGTGTTTTATCAGAAGAACTAATCCGGAAAAGATTGTGGTTGAATTCTTAATGTACGTCTGTTTGTATCATTGCAGTTCTTCGACCGACTCAGGCTGTTCGGCATGCCGGCCAAACACCAGCCGGACTTCATCTACCTTCGCCACGTCCCTCTGAGGAAGGTCCACCTCTTCACCATCGTCCAGCTCAGCTGCTTGGCCCTGTTGTGGATCATCAAGACCTCCAAGGCTGCCATCGTCTTCCCCATGATGGTAACATGAGTGTCTTTATCTGCGTATGCCTGCACTGTGTATTTGTGTGCATAATGCATGCGACTGTCGATATCTGTTTGTGCCGCTCCAGGTCTTGGCCCTGGTGTTTATTCGTAAGCTGCTGGACTTCATGTTCACCAAGAGGGAGCTGAGCTGGCTGGATGACTTGATGCCGGAGTGGAAGAAGAAGAAGTTGGAGGATGCTGCAGAAGAGGTGCAGTAATAAAGCACCCAAAAACCTTTTCATTCCACCAGTGCAGCTGCTCGCCATGCAGAGTTTAAGATTTTCTTTTTTTAATCTTTTTCTCCAGGAGGAACACAGTATTATTGCAGAGGAGGAAGGCATTGTTCAGGTGCCACTGGAGGGACACTACAAGTAAGACTTTTTAATCTGTAATCCCGTTCTGCATTTTGGTTGACCATGCTTCTGATCTAGTGCCACTTCAAGACATTAATGGGGATATTTACAAAGGATTTACGGCGCTCTTTGAGGTTGTGAACGGTCAAGTTGCATTTTGGTCGCATGTAATGTATTTTATAAAATATGGGAGGAGGGAATGGAAATTTATACAAATAACAACAACACTCAAGTGCTCAAGAGAAATTAAAAGCTTCACTATGAGCCAAGAGGTTAAGATGTGAACCATGATTCACACCAGAATTACTTTACATACTTTACATTAGTTCAGTTCAGCTCGTAACTTTATTCTGATTTAAATATACAAGATGCAATTTACCAAATACTCACAGAACATTAACATGTTTCATAGAACAAACATCAGCATTGAACTGAATATATGTGCAATATAAAATATAATAACAGAACACAATCATGACACATATATACACACACACACACACACACACACACACACACACACACACACACACACACCAATGTTCTAGAGACGTCCCTTTGTGTGTTTGACCCAGATTTCAGCCACAACACTGCAATGACGAGCAGAGGATGTGGCAGGTCGTGGCTCCGGGATGATGCATTTCATTTCGTCCAAATACTACAACACTCTTCTCTCCATTGAATCTCCTAGACTGAATATTGAACGTACTGATCTCCAGCGATCTGCAGAGGACGTAGGAAAAACCAAAGATACAGAACAGGATCTATCACTAACGTGGAGTGGCCCGTACCTCCCATTAGTTGTGTATTATATATTCTGTGAGGATCCACTTTCCCACTTCTAGAACAGGTTGTGGCTGTAAATGTAGAAACTGTTCACATGCACAGAAAATAAGATTCAACTCAGTCATTGAACACATCAATACATAGATGTTATAGAGTTAATTCAATGTAAATGTTATAAGTAGCATATGAATCAGTTCCTGATGCTCGTGACATTAACCCAGCCGCCCCGACCTCGCCGAGCTTTTGTAACTTCTCAGTCCCCATTTGCATCCTCTGGATCGGAGAACCGGACCGGGCACCGCTCCGATCTGGATCCTCGGCTCATCACACAGGAAGCAGGAAATGGGGATGGGCAACGTCTCAGCAGCTGGAACCAATCTCATCCTACTCAGCATAAATATTAAAACACACGGAGGGTTGGACACATGGTGCGGGCGTCAGCTGCAACACTCTCTCCCTGCAGCTTTCTTGTTTGCACCCCGGCAATACAAATCAGAAAACATTAAAATCAATATGTTAATCAGCAGCTCAGTGGTAACTGTAGGTGGCGCTACAGACACTACAATGCCCAAAACAATCAGCGGTATATGAGATGTATGAGCTAGCATAGTTTGCTAACAGTGAAGAGCCCATTTTGTCATGATATTATGGACTTATTTACCTTTTATATTGATCAACTATTGATCATAATATTTCATGTTGTAATGAGAATTTCTTTGTAGCCATTTAGTAGATTCTCTTCTTTGTGATGCATCATGGGAGAATAAAAGCTTCATTTAAAGAATAACTGTGGTCTCTACAGGAGTGTGACGCCATGGTTCTCCACAGGGAAGACATAATAAATAATCTGCTTGTTGTTGTATCTAGAATTTAAATCTAAAATGTAACTTGGAATATTTCTGATAAAATAATCCAGGAGAGGTGAAATGCAGAGTGCTCCAGTAAAATGATCTGTTGTTGTTCTTATCACAGGTACAGAGTTATATCATTATAACTTACGTCTCTCTCTGTGATGTGTTTTTGAAGGAGTGACCCGGCCACAGTGAACATCACTGACGAGATGTCCAAAGGATCTTTCGGGAATGTGTGGAAGAGCGTCAGCCCAGCTGAGAGCATTAAGAAGGAACCAAGCGCTAAAAGGTTCGCCTCCTTATCCACATCATTCACATAACCAGGAAAACATCAGCAAATTCTGCAGATACATGCTGATTCTTGAGCCTGAGTGTATTTTTACTAAGTCAGAAAACAATTCCAGGGGGAAGATGGTGTCTGTGGGTGTTGTAGCAAACAGTGGCAGGTGTTTATTATTGAAAAGCTATGGAATATTTATGTTTTATTTTTCCAGGAAGCTGAGGAGCTAGCGTGTTTAGATGAAAGGGTTTATCTAAGAGCAGCGCCGCCCTCGCAGATTTCCCACGGAGTAGACTAACATAGTGTCTCCTGCCTGCTTCTCTCATTTCATCCCACCCCTAAGCTCCCCTTCCTAACCTTTCAGAAGCTGATATAGCCAAAGGTAAGTGGTTCCCAGCCCCTGCCAGCACGGAGCGTCTCGTCCTGTGTGTTTACAGCTGACTGCCGCATGATGAACGTGGTGTTGGTCTGTGCTGCAAGTTGTGATGGAGATTACTCAATAAATAGTGAGAGGAATCGGTAATAAATGAACACAGCATGGCCTTGGGTGTGCATGTTACTTTTTATGAAGTCAGTTACAGCATGTTGTAAAATCAGTTGCACTAAATGTCACTCGCAAGGAGCTCGATTGTTATTTCAATGTCACAAGACATTGAAGTGTCAGCGCAGATTGCTGTTAAGCCGTATGAGATAAACCGTGTCTGCATGCTGCTTGATCTGGATTTATGGACAGTCAGCCAGCTGGCAAGTGAAAACTAAAGTAATACATTTCCTTTTTCTTTCTCTTTTTAATGTTTTTGTTTTCTCGTTTTCTTTCATCCGTGTAGTTGCACCAGTGGTGGCGAAAAGCGACACAAGCGGCGGAGGCATGAGAAGAGCTTGGACAGGGAGACAAGTTTGTGATGACACATACTGGCGGTGCCACTGTGCTGTCAATCAGTAGATCAAAAAACAAAAAAAATCTATACCGTGCCACACTCAACCACCTTTGTACTGTGCTACACTGTGTTTTTTGTCATGTAAGTCTGTGTGCAAGTTGTGTAAAACAAAGAAAAATTTGTTAGAAACAGTATTAACGCGAGGAAACCGAGTTCTTTTTCTATGTATATCAATGTTTGGTGATACCAGCAACAGAGGGAAGCCAGAATTATATGACACTTACAGTAACTGCTGTGTCGATGGGCCAATTACATAAAAAAATTTTAAACAATTTTTAAATCAACTTTATTTGTATTTTGTATGTTTTTATATTTTTCCAACAACAACTGCGAGTTGTCCTTTTAAGAACCTGCCACAGCAAACTGCAAACGTGTGGATTTTGTGTGCAGTATTTAATGTCACTATTGACTCGATGCACCTCACATTAGAAAAACTAAAGAGTAGATATTTGCCAATACTAATCTATTTCAGTGGTATCTAAAAGAGTTGGCTCTATACCGAATCCAGTACCTTTTTTTGAAAGTATTAAATATACATTTTATATATTCTGTATATCTAAATGTTTTTGTGACAGTGACAGCTCATATCACTCCAGAGTCTTCTCCATTTGTATTTTACATTTGAATGTCTCTCCCCCCATTTTCTCCAGCCGGTTAAAGGGAAGTTTTACATTTTGGGAAGTGTGCGCATTTTTCTTTTTCAAGAGTTAGCTTAGCTTATTTTAGCTTAGCTTAGCACAAAGACTGACAATGGTGAAACGGCAAGTCTGGCTCGGTCCAAAGGAAATAAAATTTGCTAAAAGCTCACTAATTAACACTTTATATATTTGTTTTATTCGCACAACAACTTTTAAAGGACCTATTTGTAAGTTTAGCTATTGCTACATAGCTAGCATTAGCAGCAGTTTTCTTAGCAATATCTGAGAAACGTTCATCAAGCATCAAACTTAATTCCTTTAATCACCAAGAAAGCAACACCGATGTTAACTCTTGTCTCTACCACTTCTTTTCTAATAATGAAGTTAGCACGCTAACCAGCTAGCCTCCGATCTGCCGTATTATAGAGGGCGTTTTATAACCTCTCGTCTTCTCAAAGCAACAATCGCCGAAGCTCTTGCCAAGAAACCACGTTGGGAAAATTCACAAAAAGCCCCTTTAAGTGTAAAAACACACATGATTTGTTGGCTTCTTGGCGTAGCTCCATATTCCCTGCACACAGACACAAGAGACGTATAACTCTTAAATAAGAAAGCAAATAAGTGTATTTCTGAAAATGTCAAACTCTTTCTTTAAGGACAGTATTATTTGGGGAGCAGCTTATTGGAACATGACATTGCAAGCTAGCATGGCGGCATAGTTTGGGAACTTTTTAGTATCTCTAGCTACTTAGCCTTGGCTTTAAAAAAAACAAAAACAAAAAAAAAAAACTCATCAAATTTGCAAATGCTGAACTTTCGAGTGACTGTACAGAAAGCCCCATTGTTTGTTTCCACTAGATACTCTGTCATCCCCTCAGTAAGTGTCATCCATGGACATGTGATCTCCTCTCCAACTGACCCTCGGTGTGTTAGCATCTGAAGCTAATTGTTTTTAAGATAAAAATATTAAAAAATAAACACACACACACATACACACACACACCTGCAGAATGGACTTGACCATCCCGCTGCAGGAACATGATTACTTCTAGAGATGCAATAATACCTTTTTTCTGGGAAGGGCAACATGTAATAAATGGTAAAGAGTCTTAACAATGTATAATACATAGTATATTTTATTCATGTAAAATGTTACTAATATATTACTAACATGAAGTCAGTGTTGAAGGCAGGATTTTGTTGTAGATGTTCTTTTCCCATTGTCTATTTGATGGTTCTTAGTTGATTAGAGAAACTAATAATGGGTCAAAATTATATCAATATCACATGATTTGACCACTTCTGTGTGGAATTCTGCCTTAAATTTGGTAGTGATAGCTGTACACTTTCTGTTTAATAATTTAAGTCACCTGTATAGGAAACTATCAGTTCAGATCTGTTGTTCAATTGTGATTTGTTTCATGAGAATGAGCGAGAGAGTGAGTGAGAGCATAAATAAAGATATTGAACAAACTCTGCCGGAATGATGTGATGTTTTATTGATCCCCTCAGAGGTCAGAGGCCAGAGCCCACTACAGCGCCATTATTGTACTATCCTGCATTGCCCCAGAGTTCCTGTCCTCCCGGTGTCCACCTTTTGACCCCATGGGAGATGGAGAGCAGAGAGCGGTCTGTATCCTCGGGCAGGAGCTGCCTGGTTCTCTAACCCG
Source organism: Seriola lalandi dorsalis (assembly GCF_002814215.2). Lineage (NCBI taxonomy): Eukaryota > Metazoa > Chordata > Actinopteri > Carangiformes > Carangidae > Seriola > Seriola lalandi. The sequence continues at coordinate 683,182 of NW_019525451.1, forward strand.
TGATGCTGCTCCAGAGAGGCCGCCATCCATGTATGAAACGACTGTTGAATAATGATTCCCGATGGCACGAGATGTGGGAAACTAGAACATCCGAGATGACCGCTCAGAGAAGATGCGTTTACATTTTGAATGAATAATTGCAGCGTCACCCTGACTTCTTCTTGGTGTGGGATTTACCTGTGTTTTCTGTTGTTTACAGTGTGGAGCGACTTTCTACCTTTCTGGACTGGATTCACACACACATCCTTTATATGAGGTAAAAATACGTTAACATCCTGCATTCACAGTTTTCCTTCAGTAAAATTGGTTGTAAAATGGAGGGGTAGAAAAGTAACCAAGTATATTTACTGAAGTATATTTACAGCAAAGAGGCTCAAAAAACATGTAAATCTCCATATTTACACTTTGTCTGTGTTTTATTTGAAGTGTTGATCCATAAGAAGATATATTTGTGGTTTTAAGAACCAAAAAACCATCTCAGTGTAGTTTTACATCTCCTCTCTCAGGCGTCTCTCTGCAGCTCTAGTAACAACAGGTCTGTGAGCCAATCAGAAGAGAGGAGGCTCTGAGTTTGCAAATGAGACTGATGCCACAAACACGCAATGAAAATCTTTATTTTTGCAGAGCGGATTAATAATTTACAATGAAAACCAACTGCACTACATGTGTTTTTTTTCTACTTGCCTTCCTGAGATTTCACTTTTTGTGTTCTTGTTTTCATCTTAAAAATATAGAAAATAATTTAAATTTGTAGAAAAAATACGCCCTGGATTCGTCATCTTCTCTCCTGTGCACTATAAACACTTTGCGTCACATACAGCAATGAAGTAAAAAAAAAAAAAAAGAATTTAAATAGTGTTGATATTACAACATGCAAAGCAGTATGGCTTCCTGTTCCTCCTGTGTATGGCTTTGAGGGGCTTCCTTGAGGAGAGGCTCACTGGTCCGCTTGTCTTTTCTTACTGCAAAAGAAAGAAAAACCACAATCACACCGAGCCTGATGGGTAAAAACACACCTCAGGTCACGTGACTCGGCTTTACCTCTCCCCTGAAGGCTTGGAGGTCATGACCCAGAGTAAATATTCCTTCGCGGCCATGGAGTCAAGCACCTTGTTCACATCACTGGTGAAGCTTCCATCTACATGCCTCCTGCTGAGCGCTTCCCCCCACCTGTCCTGCTCAGATCTGAGTACGTACACAGGCACACAATATAAACTCTTGCCCATCAGAAGGGTCAGCAAGCCCCCACAGTGTGGAAACCCCGGCGCTCTCTGTGGTGATTGTGTCGCTGCCATGATTGTTTCTCTGCACGTTCGGTGTCAAAAAATCATCGTCTCACGGTGAAAGACATCAATCAACGCAGTGCGAGAAGTTCAGGTGATTTATTTTTGAGCACAGACACAAGAAAACATCAAGAAACAAAAGCAAAGAAAGGGGTGGAGAAAAAAAAAGGTGAATTGATTAGCTCGTTGATTAGCTCTTTCCCCTCTGACTCAACATCTCTCTGTCTCTCTCGTCACGGTGGAATCAGACACAGGCAGGAAGGCCATTAGGGTTTGGTACTGTAGGAGGAGGAGGAAGAGGAGGAGGAGGAAGAAGAAGGGATGGCCTACTCTCTTCTGATTTGTCCAGACTTGAGCTTGGCAACAAAGTCTTTGATTGCCTGGTCCTTGAGGTAGGAGCTCACGTCACTGGTGAAGGTCCCATCGGCGTGTCGCTTTTCTGCAGCGCTGGAAACACACGGTGACACACAGGTCAGGTCAAAGGTCACAGGTCATATTTTATCTTATTTAGAAATTCAGAAAAGCTTCTATGTTTTGAGTTTGAAGTAACGAGGTATCTCTGTTTAGTAGTGGTTGATACTTCTACCCCGTCAGATGTCGATGAGTAAAGAGAAGCTCAAACTATCCAACATTTACATTTCAATTAGAGAAAAGTAAAAACTTTAGTGACAGAACTTTTTCTTTTTGTTCATTTATCCTGACTCCTGGACTCAGCTCCACCTCCACGAGCTACCACAGTAAAGCTGCTTATGCACTGACAATAAACAATAATGTCATATATATATAAAATGATAGATCAGTCACACGGGACACTTTACAGCAGAATTAGTACTTTTAATTTATCTGTTTTTTTCTGATAATGCTTCTGTGCTTCTGTAGGATTTGTACTTAAGTAAAAACCACTGCTGTTGAGTTTATTCTAGCATCCTGAGCTTGAAATGAACTTATTGTTTAAATTGTTCACAGCTCACATCTGGTAAGATTGAGATTGATTCCACACTGACCCGCTCCTTTTGTTGTTCATCAGCCACCGGACAAAGTCCTTCGCCTTCCTGTCCTCCAGGTATTTGCTGTAGTCGTTTGAGAAAGTTCCCTCCGAGTGTCTCTTCATGCTCGACAGCTCCCTCGGCTCCTCGGCTAGTGTGTCGTCGAAACTGCAGCACAGGTTTGATCATGATAATCTTATTTATACTACAAACAGCTGCCATGTATTTCTTTCTGATGCACATTCACATTTATGAAGTTTTACTTGATCATTTCAGTTCATAGTGGTTTAACAGTTGCAGGTGTAATTGTGTGAAAGGTGTGAAGCTCAGTAATATTTGATGTTAATACATGAGGAAACACAGGAGAGATATACTGTATGTAGTTCTTTCCGTTTGCCTGAATTATTTGAAATATTCAGAGAAAACATTTCATTTTATTCACTATTTCTATTGCAAATAGAATCAAATCTGCAGCCACCAAAGAGACAAATCATGTCTAGTATGTTTATTTGGGGCGATGTAATGCTGCATCTCTATCTTCCAAATACATTTGCTTTATCATTTGTTTCTTTGCTACATTTTCTTCCAAAATGTTCTGTATTTTATGAATTTGATGATCCACGTTTACAGCGTCATCACACCTCAGGAAGAAACTAATGAGGATGTAAAATACATCATACACTGGTTTAGTCTTTTGTATTTTGTTTTGGATCAATGTGCCTTGAGTTAATTGCGATCTTGTCATTCTAAATATAATTTTTGTTCATACAGAGCGGCTAAAAGCAGCAGAACCTGTGAACCAGGCGAAGTAAAGATGTGATTCGTACCTGGAGCTGTCATCAACCTCGTGCAGAGGAACCTGCCAGCTGCTCTGGACAAAGCCGAGGACCAGGAGGATGCCAGCCAGGGAGTGGATGCTTTTCATGGTTAGAACCTGCGCCACAGAACAGCACACACACACACATATATGTATATAGCTCTAAAAGAAAAAGAAATAAGCAGCATTTTGGATCAGAAAGCTGAAGATTAGTGGGTTCAGCTTGAATAAACGACAGCTCACCGTTTCTTCTTCCTTTCCTCTGTGCAGGTAGTTCCTCTGCTTGTTGCTGGTGTCTGTATCTGACCCGTCTCTCCCGCTGTGGGGTCTTATATACTGTAAGAGGTGGAGGAGGACGGGTCTGCACAGGTGGACCGGTTTTTACCACTCTGCCAAATCCACCTGTTACTCTCAACCCATTAGACACGGCCTCCGGCACATTGGCCGAACGAACGACCAGAGCATTTGTTCAAATGAAAGGAAAGACGCCGTTCATGCGTGATGCCAGCTGGTACTTAGGTGTCAAGATCAAACAAGCGCTTTTCATCCTGTTAAACAGAAAGTAGGGGAGATGCTTTAATGTGCTACTGTGTCATCATGATGGGAAGTGATATGTGTGTTGCCACATCTGGGACATGAGTCAGTATTTGTGGATTCTTTCCGATCAAATTTAAAAGATGGGAAATATTGACCGTTTTGTGCATCAGTGGCAGTTATCTCCGTTTTACAAGGGCCATCGTCCGATACAGATTGACGCTCTATAAAAATAAATGTGCATGTACTGATGCTGCTATATGACTGTCGCATACAGTGCTGAAAGAGACTGAGATCATTAGTATAATGTCAATGCTGGACCCTCTCCTTATTGACAAAACATTTCTTTATCAACTAAATTTATTAAATAAAATCTCATCCCCGTCCAATGATCTCTCTGAGTTAGCCCCTCCCACTGCACTTCATTGTTTTGAAATCCATTTTCCTTTATTTGTGTGATGTATTTTCACACATGAACCTAAACTCACCTTCTCAAAGACGTGTTTGATAGAGTTGGTCCCAGGTTTTTCATCCACAACAAACAGGCTAAAGGCTAAAGTGTGACCTTATTAAATCAATGCTAGCAGCTGTGTGATGCTGTACTCTGTATGCTACGCTCTGATGTTAGCATGTTCACCAACATCATGGTAACATGCTAACACTTGCTAACTGCCACTGAACACAAAATACAGCAGATGGGAATATCATGAACCAAAGTATTAGGGAAAGTAAAATCTTGACCTGATGAAAAGTCAAGGGTTCGCCAAAGATGAGGGAACATGAATGATTTTGTCTTTGGTGGTCAAAGGTCAAGGTGACCTCACAAAGACTCAAGAGTCAATTTAGGCCCTATCTTTATTATATTATATCCTTATTATATCTTTATTACAGCCACTGCAGCCTGTTTGTAGGGAAATACCACGTCTCATATCCTTTCTACGCTGATGACACGCAGCTGTATAAAGTCAGGCAAAGCATGTGATATTTCAAACAAGAGTTTTTATTACTTAATTCTTTATTACTTTAGAAAAACAATCATTACAAAGAGTCAACAGTGCCATGATTTTAGTAAAACTGTGCTTACACCCTTTAATACAATACAAAACTCTTTTAATGGAGCACAATTTCACTTTTCAACTTGTGCAATATTTTATTCTTCAGGTCAGTTTTAATATCCAGACAAGCTTTTTACAGAAGCCCTGAGAAGCAATTGTTCAGTTTTTTAGTTTTGTTTTTTTTAAATCTGTGAAAACAACAACCCCCAAATTCTGAGTTTGTTTTGTGTTGTTTGCCTGTCAGGGCTTCCGTAGTTTTTTTCTGACAGAATATATGCAAGACAAAATGTCCCAGACACAGAATGACGTTATGACTTGGACCGCTTTGTACGTACATAGTTTATGCTCAAAATAAGAACTTTTAAAAACTGCATAAGACTGTTTCCTCGACATCTGGAACATTAATGATCAAACCTGAATTTACAATTAAAGTCTTTATCCCCCAAAAATGTTTTTATTCACATGAGACATTTAAATAGGATGTTGGTGGATTTCAGGCAAAGCACCTCTGCAGGAAGTGAGTCATGTGGGTGTAGACGTGCTGATAGGCCGAGTCCCCGAGCCCATGATCCTTGTCCGTGTACCACTGAGGGAAGAATGGCGTCCAAATCATTAAAAATGGACTGGATTCCTTTTTTATTTTCAAGTCACACAACGAAAACATATCTTGTTCTTGTTTTTTTTCAGATGACTCACCATAGCCTCAAAGTCCACCTGCTCGTCCACCAGAGCTTCTGAGATCTCAGCCGCCTGCTGGAAATGCACATTGTCTAAGAAAGAAGAAAAGAAAGGACACAACAACATTGTGGGTAAGTCACTTCATGGTATAAGTGTATTAAATATATATGTAGAAAAAACATCAGATAAACTCACCATCAGCTGTTCCATGGACCAGAAGATACTGCACTGAGTGGAAATTCTTGGCCCTGGCAGTTACTGTTGAGTTCTGCACACAGTCAGATGTGTGTTTATTAGTGACCACAGGCAAAGTCCGGTATAATAAGCAGCAGTGACCGTCAGATACGAGAGAGAGCAGCGTTATCACTGAGCGTCAAACTTACGGCGTAGAAGTCGGGATTCTCTGAAGGCTCCATCATGTAACGCTCGGTGTAGATGGAGTCTGGAACAAACAGACGGGGAAGTTGAAGCGAGCGGACTAGGTCTGCAAATGTTGTCGACATGAAGAACTTATATATTTATTTACCATAATATATCCATTTGGAAACTGGAGCCACCGCCATCCCACATTTGAAAACTCCACTTCCAGATCCCAAGACCATTGATGTTACGTATCCACCATAAGACTGTGGAAGATAAACGGCTCATTACTGAAGCTCATCTCTTTGTCTTAAGTAAAGTTCAAGCACAATGACAGCAAGGTGAAACATTAACTTCCTTTTAGAGCCATTTATTGCCCTCTGAACTATGAAACTACTCACCCAGCCCCAAATAGCAACTCTGTCTTTGTCAATGAAGCCCATTTTGATGAATTGTCTAAAAATCAAAACAAAACAGACAATTATTCAGACGAGGGCAGGAGATAACGAGGATCTAAAGTTGATCAGTGAAGGACTAGTGACGGTCGTCATCACTCAGCGACGTAAGATCCAGTTTTAACGAGCTTCTTTCCCGGGGGAAAAGGCTGAAGCTGTTTTTTCCCTTACTTGGCTGCTGTTATCTGATCTTCCACCTCAAAGGTTCCCAGACGTTTGTAGATCTCATGCATTAACTTGTCGCCCTGGAAACCGCTTCCTCTGCCATCAAAGCTGGCTACGATGATTTTCTCAGTGCTGGCCAGGTAGGTGGCCCAGCTCACCCTGTAGACGTAGTCAGCTTTCTGGCTGCAGGGACCCGCGTACCTGAAAGGTTGGGCAAACTCAGTATCAGTTCATAACCCCTTCACTTTTATAATTCTATTTTATTACTTTATTTTTGTGATCAATTCTTACACATCAATCAGCAGAGGGTACTTCTTAGACTCATCAAAGCCTGGAGGCAGAAACATCTGGTACCAGAGATCTGTCAGAAATACAAAGATCCATGAAGTTTACACCATGTATTCAACAGCACATAGATATTATGGTACTGGAAGTGCAGGATGAGAGTGTGAACTTTTCCTAGGAGGAGATTAATTGTTAATTGTATTGAATTCACTTACTGTAACCACCAATTTTGATGATGCCACGACGCATGGTGGGCATTTTGATGTCGGATATCAGGTCGCTAAAAGCCTTATTGTCCTCCAAAGCTTCCTTCTCTACAAATACAAAAACACAGAAGTGTCATTAGGATAAATGTTTTCTGCCCCTTTGATTTTATTTCAGATTTAATTCCACATTTGTAACTTGCCTGTATTATTCCTGTTATCCATGAGAGAATGGTAAGGAATGCCCGGACCTTTGCAAACAAATGACGTTAGTATTATTTTATCCACAGAGCGGTGAGGTGCGAGAACCGGAGGATAACGTGAACTCACCGCTGCAGCTCATGCGGTAGAAGGAGGCGTCGTGGCTGAAGTAAGCTGAGTTATAGTGACATCTTTCTCCATGTAATGAACAAGTCAGACAAGTGGTTCCTTGTTTGGTCCACCTGATACACAGTGAGTAGTCTCAGGAAATCGTTTTCAGTCAGAGATAATGCCAACAAATAAGCAAAAGTACAGGACAGCTCTTACCTGTAAACATTCCTTCCTCCTGGCCTGTTGCCGTCCTCGTTACTTGAATAGTATCTGTGGAAGAACGTGACATTTTCTCTGATTCTTCATCATAATCATTGGAAATAACAAAATGTACAGAAAGGTCAAATATGTGTGACTGAAATTAAGGAAAAAGTAAGTGTAAAATTATGAAAGTCTAAAATACTATATGTCAAATAAATCTATAATCTAACATATTTTCATTTATGATGCTATTTTATCCAGTGTAAATATCATAAATCTGCAATAAAGTACTGGAAAAGGCAGATAGATATTAGAGAGAATACACACACTAATGCATCATGCATGTCATTATTTCTGCAGGTGTATACAGCTGTTGTTCCAGATGATTCCAACTTACACACTATCTGCAGTGACTTTCACGATGTTAATGACTTCCCAGTCTCCAGTGGTGAGTTGTGTGGCTTTTCCCTGCGTGAAAGAGGCAGAACACAAGGTGTTAGAGTAAAGCAGGTAGGATATGTTCTGCTGAACTAGCCGATGTAATACCAAAGTGACCACGCCACCTACCCCTTCTACATGGTGGATGTGCTTGTAGCCTTTGGGGTCACTCATCAACAGGTAATAACTGTTCTTGTCTGCAGCGAAAACTGGTTCTGGTGGAGAGAACTGGCAAGAAGAAGAATATTCTAAGTGAGTGCAGGTAACTTGATTTTAAAGGAAAAGGCTCAGACAGACATGCTGCTGGAACAGGTGGAAACTGAGCATCTATTGGAGAATATTTTCAGCATCATTTGGTGCTGTAGACAGTATTTCTGGCAGCAGGATACTCTATGTGGAATTCAGTCAAAATACGTACCCGTCCAATCCAGCCTGTGGAACTGGTCAGCTCCAGATTCTGGAAGAAGACAGGCGATCAGTGTTAGCAAAACACCAGCGTCACACACACACAAAGAGCAGCGCTTTAGCTAACGTGAGAAATGTCCGAGTGGCAAGGAGACCACACAGGAACCGTGACACTGAGATGTTGCATGAAGCTTAGGCAACGAAGTTTTTAAAGTTTCTGCAACATATTCAAAGTAACGCACACAAACGGTGTAATAATTCACAGCATAGTGAGGCGAGAAAAGTCAAAATGTCAGAGTATAGTGAAGCATAAAAACGTCCTCGGCATCAAAATGAAGCTTAGTGAAAGTTCAGTCAGGAAGACGTTCTCATCATTCATGTCTTCACCCAGTTGTTCTCTCTCTCTCTCTCTCTCTCTCTGCTGTCATTATAGCACCATGAAGGATCTGAGAGCCACCTCCACCCCTTCTCCACCTCAACCATGGACGCCAGACCATCTCCAATCAAACCGTCTAAAGAGAGGTTTCCCTCATGAAGACATTCCCGTACTGGAGCTCATCATCATCATCACCACCAGTATCTAGACTCCAGGGGAGGATTCCTCTCCATGGAGATCCACTTCCTGCCAGAAACCATGTGATGTTTCATGTTGATATCTGTCCCTCAGACAGGCTGCAAACATGCATTTCTGTAATTTTACAGCTAACACCTGGCTGGAGTCCCGCCCCACTCATGCCGTGAAAACGACCCAGAGAAGCGACGGCCCTCGATTCAACTGTAGTTCACGCTTCTGCCCGGGAGTCGGAGGGGAGACTCTGACTCGAGGTTGCACCCTAACTTAACTTAGCCTTCTTATTTCATCTGTGCATCGTGTGATCACTGCCGCTCTTGTCTTAATTAAAACCTGACGTGTTCTGCTTTCAGATGTTCACCACGGCGTCTCGAGGAGGTCTGAGATCAGCAGCCGCAGACGGCAGTGACTTTCAGCGCCGGGAGCGGGTGGCGTCACACTACTGGACCAGGTAGGTGGCAGAGTGTGAAACACAATGAAGCTGTCAATGTGGGACTCAGGGGAGCTCAGTCTCCTTCAAGATGATATGGTATTTAGAAATACTCCAGTAACAGCATCTGGGTCTTGGCGAGTAATTCTGTAGATCACAGAGAGAGAGAGATGTTGGAGGTGATTTCTGCACCTAACCAATGTTAACGAGCTCAATAGGTGATAGAAGAACAGCGCAGATATCACCATCCGACATAATGATATGTGTACAACTGGCTTTCTGTGTGAACATCAGTTTGTCTGCGTTACAATGGTCCTTGATGTGAGGGAGAGTTCTTATCATTGGTGGTGAGGAAAGAGCGCTGGAGTCCAGGATTAGAGAGAGAGAGAGAGAAGGGCGATGTGTGAAGACACTGTCGGTTCATTAACTGTAAATCCATGATCCTTTGCTGTATTTGTCAGAGCGGTGTCTGAAGGGAGAAGAGAAAAGCCTAGAGCGACAACATGGTGTCAGTGTTGTCTTTACAGCCAGTTTAAGAGAAGGACACTTACTTCTGTGGAAATGCACTGACAGAGGAAGAGAGAGAGAGCGAGCACAATACTGCGTTCCAACTCATCTGTGTATCGTGTAGATCAGATTGGCCATTTCGGCATCAGCCATCAGTCCAGTTGTTTCCAGAAATCAATTTGAAAATAACAGAAACGTTGTGTGATGTGTCGTCAAGGCTGATAAACAACCGACAGATTACAGCTTGAACATGAGGACGGCGGGCGGAGACCTTTCAGTTGTAGGTGACCACGTTTTGACAGTTGTGTCAGTCTGAGGGTCACAACCTGTTAAAGGTATGAACCTGCAGTTTGAGTAAAAATAAATGCCGATGTTCGACCGGCTCGTGTCAGAACTTTAGTACTAATATAACTTTATACATATATATATGTGAGAGATGAGAGAGTTGGTCCTTGGATTGGATTGAAGGATTGAATTAAGTTTTAGTCGGGGTCGGAAAGAGTACCGGAAGTAACTGCACCAAGAGCGACCGGTTGTTCTAGTCTTTGCAGCCCACAGTATCTAAAATCTGGGCGACGGCCTCGGTTGTATGAATTGTTTGCGGATTGTTTCCCCTGTTCTTGTGAACGCGATATTTGGCACAAACATGGACTTTGATTAAAAGATAAAGAGGAAGTGAAGGTCAGAGGTGAAGCAGATGAACGGGCCTGTGCAACACGCTGACAGACAGACAGACAGACAGACAGACAGACAGACAGACAGAGCAAAATGTTTATGTGCCTTTATTGTGATTTGGTAACGACTTGATGAAAACTGACGGTGAGACTGCGGCGTGTGTGTGTGTGTGCGTTATAAAAAGCCTCAGTCCTCAGGGAGGACAACGAGGAGTTACTTTGTCGATTAGTGTTATTGATCTCGTATCGGAAGCCAGGACTTGTTGATTTGATGTAAATAAAGAAGCTTGTTTGTGGGAGAAGGTCCTTTGTCTCTGTTTCCTGTCAGTCTGATTGTTTGATGGTGGGAAGATGAACAAAGTGTCAATAGAGGTCTGTAACTCTGCACGTCCTCACAATGAACTTCTTTAACGCTTTGTGACCGGTGTGAGGTGAACTGTGGGATGAGTGGGTGTTGGGGGGGGGGGGGTGTGGAAATGTTTGTTGTGCATTTCATGTATGTCAATGTGTGTGATCACGCATGAGACTGCAGTTGGTAGGAAGTGACAGATGGGACGTGGGGAGAGAGAGAGAGAGAGAGAGAGAAGTGTTGCTGAGGATGAGAGAGCGAGCTCCCGATAGGTCTGCAGGTGGGACCGAAGGAGGTCGCCGGGCCCTCGACAACGGTTCACTGCTGGAGGTGGATTGTGGGGGAAAGAAAATGTCACATGTTTATTGAGAGAGCTGTGTTGTGTGGTACTTTTAGGTGTGAACAGAGTTTTGAGTTGTTTGCTTGTGTGTTGTTTAGATGAGTCTGTGGCTTTAGTTTAGCAGATTGTCTCTTTTTGTGTCGGTGTGTCTGGGACCAGCGGATGAAGGTGTTGTGTGTTTTTTAGTCAAGAGTTTGTTGTTTATGGCTGTTGTGTTGCTGCTGTGGGCGGATGTACATTGTAATGTGATACTGATGAATTCATTTTTCTGCCTTGATTGTGACGAGTCTCTTGTAGTTTGTTTTCCTGGTGGCGTAGCAATGTGTTTGTGTCTTTACTCAGAACAGAGTCATTTTACAGGGAGGGACTAACTAAACTTTTCTGTTTAGTGCAAAGGAATAGTTGTTGCTGGAAAGTGTTTTGACGTGTGTGTGAGCTGATGTTTGAGTAGCTTGTTTTCAGAGTGATTTGTGTGTTGTCAGCTGGGAGAGTGTCCTCTGTCAAGGTTTCTGACACATTTAGTTATATCTTGTTGTTTCGATTCCCGTAGTCTCTTGTGGGGAGTAAAACACGATGAGCAATTGTACTTCCAATGTGTTGAGGAAAAGTCAGTGTGAGGTTCTTCACATTTGGATGTGCAGCCGTGATAAACAGGATTCTCTGTTGTGACCGTGTCCTGAGGAAAGCAGAGTGTTTTGGCTTTTTTACTGCATGTGCTGTTTAAATCTTTTGTAGCACAGGTGTTGGTTTTCCTGGGAAATGATTTACTTTTAGGCTTTGCTTCAAGAGAGTTTGGGGGGGTGGTGGTGTCATCTGGGACTCTGAGCTTTGAGCAGAGTTCTCAGCTTGTAGTTTTCTGCATGGTTTTGTCCTCGCTCTAGGCTTCTCTCGCTTCTAGCAACGTGTGAAATGATCATGACCTCTTAGTCCTGTGGGGGGGGGGGTCACCTGTCTTCTCCTGTGTTTGAACTTGGAGAAGAGACTCGGTTGTAGTTTGTGACTCTTATCTAGAGAAGGACAGAGGAAGGATGTGTGTGTGTTTGTTCATGCATGGTACAGAGAGGCCAGGATCCACACGTTAGTGATAATCAGTCCTTTTGCTGTCACAAACTGGAGATTTTGCCTATGTTCTCCAGTTTCTTGGCGTCCCTCGGTCGACCCTCCGGAGCCGACCCTTTATTCCTCGGTCCGGTTCTGTGTCTGTCTGACTTGCTGGAAACATGGACCGTTTGAGGGAGAACGTCCTTTGTGTCTGTTTCCTGTCAATTTGCTCGTTCGATGGTGGGAAGATTAAGTGTCACTCTCCGGTCTGTTACTCTGCATGTTCTTACAATGAACTTCTTTAATGGTTTATGACCGGTGTGAGGTGAACTCTGGGATGAGTGTGTGGAGAGAAGTGTTGCTGAGGATGTGAGAGCGAGCTCCTGATAGGTCTGCAGGAGGTCGCCGGGCCCTCGACAAGGGTTCATTGCAGGAAGTTGGGGAAAGAAAATGTAACATGTTTATTGAGAGACTGTGTTGTGTGGTACTTTTATGTGTGAACAGTTTCATGCAGAGTTTTGAATTGTGTTTTCAGTAACAGGAGTCCATTACTGCTCTGTGTATTTGTCAGTCAGCAGTTAGTTAATTACAGATTGTCTCTGTTTCTGTCGGTGTGTCTGGGACCGGCAGATGAAGTTGTTGTGTGTGTTTTTGTAGGAGTTAAGAGTTTGTTGTTTATGGCTATGGGTGTGTGGGCAGATTATGACGCCTGCCTTGATTGTGATGATAGTTTGTTTTCCTGGTGGAAAGGTGGATGTGTTTGTGGAGAGCAAAGGCTTTTGTTGCAGTGTCCAAGATGAGCTCCAATGATTGTTTGATGTCTTTACTCAGAACAGAGTCATTTTAGAGGGAGTGAGCGATTAATTAATTGTGTTTTGTACTTTTGTGTGTTGTCAGCTGGGAGAGAGAAGAGGAGGAGGCGGATCCAATCAAGAGTCAACGAGGTGCAGCCGTGCGGAGGCTCGGCCGCTGCGACGCGATTGGCCGTTGACAGGTGTGAGCGATCAGCAGTGCGGTACTTGAGCAGTATCGCACCGCTGAAGCGTCAGCCAGCGTCAGCCCGCGTGCAACCCGTGTGTGAAGACCTCCGTGTGTGAAGACCGACGTGGGTAAAGACCTGCGACTCTACCTGCGCGACTCAACCGAGCAGAGGAAACCGACAGAGGCCAGGAGGGTAACGTCGACCCGCGCATCACCGGTAAGTTGCTTTTCTGCACTTTTCCCTCATTGTCTCACTCTCTCTCTCTGCCGCGTGCTTCGTTGCTCACAGCTGTGTAAGATGTCTTTCCCTTCTTCACACAAAGGCAGTTCACCGAGAAGACTCGGCTAAACAGAACCGGAGGAACTCTAAGTGTGACCGGGTTGGAGGCACCGACGGTAAGTTGCTTCTCTCTCGTTGCTCTCAGCCGTGTAGGATGAACATGGGTGAACTTGTTGGGGAAAGATTGTTGAAGTGGCTATAAAATATTAAACTGTATAGAGATGTCATAGTATTTTCAGGCCAGAAAAGTGAAACAAACTACATAGTTTATTAAAATGACATGTGACAACCCTTTCAGGTGCTGGATGCAGAGCCTGACGCGCCACACCTGAGCCACGTGTGCTACATGACGTCTTCCTCATGGCTCCCGTGCACCTCACAGACCTGATGGCGGTTGTTGCTGCTGTTGTAGTATTTCAGACTATTAAAGTTAAAACTGTTTAATGATTTATGCTAGTGGATATTTAGGTGCTAAGGGCGAGGGGGTCGTTTAAACTATTTACAACCACTGATACAGATCACCCTATGGGCATGGTAATTTATATATTAACTGTTTTCTTTCTTTTTCTGTCCTTTTTGCATGCTGAGCTTCAGGTGACATTTAAGGTCAGAGTCAGACAGGAAGGAGGAAGCCAGCAGAGCCAATCGGAAGACGACAAAACGCCTGTGCACATTTCTTTGTTTGTACTTGTATAAATACACTGGATCAGACTGTGGACTGACCAACACTTGTTATTGGTTAGGAAAAGGCACATCTGAGCCAGGATTCTGTAATTGTTCATTGCTTGCTGAAAAGATTCACTAAACAATTTGAACTCAATTCTTTGGTCTTTTGAGTATTTTGAACACTGCACTCACCCTTTTTCTCTAAACAGCAAAAGCTCCTTCACTGCCTTTCTTTAGCTTATTGTATTTCAGTTACTTGTCGCTTTCCATTTCTTAAAGAAATCTTTTGAACGCCCAGCCACTGAGTCAGTCTGTGAAACAGACATTTATTTATTTAGTTAGTTAGTTAGTTAGTTAGTTAGTTAGTTAGTTAGTTAGTTAGTTAGTAAGTAAGTAAGTAAGTAAGTAAGTAAGTAAGTAAGTAAGTAAGTAAGTAAGTAAGTAAGTAAGTAAGTAAGTCATTAAAAGCCATAGTATAGTTTGGTTCAAAGTATATTCATATTGATCTTACTACACACTGAGGCAAGTCTTAAAAAGACACCTGCATATATTAAGGCCAAACCATCAATTTAAGTCCAACAGCTCAAAGTGCTGAAAGCAACTCCCAATGCCAGTGGTGGAATTATTCACGACCACAAGGCGGCAATTTCAAACACTGTGGTTCAGATCAGCTCATTACCAAGTTTGAGACAGTGTGAAGGTTTAAAAGCTCTAGGTTTGCCCAGTAACATCTGCTCTTCACTTCAGTGTCCTGCATGTGAGCAAGACTGACACGTTTCAAAGCTCCTGAAAAAAGCCCAAACTTGGATCTTGAGCTGAGGTTCAGACTGTGACAAACTTCATGTGTTTTGCCTTTTCCTACATTTCCTACCAATGACATCACCAGTTAAGATGTTTCAAAGTCAACACACAAGCTTCAGCATGTGGCACTAAATGAGCTACCTGTCAATCATCTGCTTGTTTTCCCCACTTCAGACTAACGACTCATTGACTGTTACTTTGACACGACCTCCAGGTGAATGAGGCATTTCTTTAGTGATATATCATTTAAATCAAGTTACCCAAATGTTTGTAGCGTGTTCTCCCGTCCACGCTACCTCCAGGCCCAGGTGAAAGGTCAGACTGTCAAACAGGAAGTGGGTGAATCCAATTTGACTTGATTTATACAACCTGGGTCGTACTAAGTGGGGCACAGAACAGAGGGGTGTTTGGCTGCTGCCCAAAACACCAGTTGTACAGGTTGTATGTTGAAATCTCTTTTTTTAATAAGACTTACAAGTCTTGACAAAGATGCTTCTTTGACCCAGTGGCTTAAAGAGTTAGACTTTACAGACTCGGAGGTTGCCAGTTCAAATTTTATCTCATCTTACTAGTTTCCAGGACCAACACACAGACGCTCTTCAGTGTATTAAACATCAAAAAAAGCCCTCATTTAGTAAGTTACTGGTGCAGTATTTGACTTTTATTTTAAGGAGGTGTTGACAGGATGGTAACATGTCTACATAGGCAGGCGCACACACACATACACACTAAATGAACTTGCACCATGTGACTGAGACCCTAATGTCTCCTGTGATATATTGTTTGTTGGTTGATGACATGTTTTTACCTCGACAGGATCCCACCTGGATCCACTCAAGCTGTAGATCTGAAGGATGAGGTGGTTTTGAACTCTCTTCAGCCACTGGACAGCAATACGGGTGTCTGTCACCCAAGTGACGGTGGCCAAGTAGTGCTCACTGAGGGCAAGAAAGAAAAGACAGATCAGTCCCCTTATCCTTTAGCTGCTGTTCTCACACATCACATGACCACAGTGTATTCATTAAGCCGTCTGGGAACATATCAGCAAGGACAGCGCTATGTATGAGAACGCAGCTGCAGACTGTCCCGTCACAACTGCAGCAGAATAAAACTCCCTTGTTTATGCAGCTTAATCACAGTCATTTCCACCACATGACACTGTTTATCTCTCACTTACTTTCTTGTTTAATAAATCCACATAATAAAAGCTGTTACGTTACCTTGTGCTGAATGAGGCTGGAACAAGGACCTCGGTGATTTCTGTCACGTTGTCAGTGTTCACAACAAACAGTTTCACAACCGGGTTGGGAGTACCTGGCTGCACCAGACAACAACGTCAAACACACCAGAAGATAATAATAATAATAATAATAATAATAATAATAATAATAATAATAATAATAACAAGTCTGAACCCAGAGCACGTGGGCCATCGGTATAAACAACACAATGATCCCAGAACAAGCTCGTTAGAGTGAAACAAGCTGTGTGTGTGTGTGTGTGTGTGTGTGTGTGTGTGTGTGTGTGTGTGTGTGTGTGTGTGTGTGTGTGTGTGTGTGTGTGTGTGTGTGTGTGTGTGTGTGTGTGTGTGTTTTGATGTCTCACCTTTGGATATGCGATGGAAACAGTGCTGGGGTACTGCTTCTCGCCGTACCAGGTGTACTCTATGTTGTGGACCTCCGTGTCGTTGAACTCAGCGTAAGCCACATGCTTCCCTCCAGGCGACCACCACAGGCCCTGATTGGTTGAGAACATCTCCTCTGGAGGGGGAGAGTGTGAAGCTGATTTAGTTTATTAGAAAATAAATAAATAAATAAATAAATAAATAAATAAATAAATAAATAAATAAATAAAACATGCATGTGCTCATGATTGTGGTTAGTTTGCAGCTGGAGATCTCCATCTCTCTAACAACAAAAGCTTTTTCACAGTGAAATTCTGGAGAAACGACGACGACGACGACGACGACGACGACGACGACGACGACGACGACGACATCACAAAAGCATCGCTAAGATTTCTCACCTGGCTCACACTTTGTTTGCTTCAACAACACTGATGCAAATGTCACTATTTTGTAGTTGCTTCCCTTGAATGTTTGTACTTCCTGCCTCTGTCCCGTTTGCCTCACCTGTGTTCAATCACCCTCTCCTCCCAGGTGTGTGCACTCACACACACTCTCTCTCTGTCTCTCTCTCTCTCTCTCTCTGTCTCTCTCTCTCTCTCTCTGTCTCTGTCTGTCTGTCTGTCTGTCTGTCTGTCTGTCTGTCTGTCTGTCTGTCTGTCTGAGCTCTGCAGAGCTTTCTCCCGGTCACCCTCTGGAGAGACCCAGTCTTCGCCATCAGCCTCCAGAACCAGAACTAACCCTAAAAAATTAATGACACCCTCATAGTTTCACACGTGCCGCTCACCCTCATACACCCAGTCTGGGATCCCATTTAAAAGCCAGTTGTCCTCTCCGTTGAACGTCACCTGCTGTCGTGCAGACCCGGGGCTCGTCTTTATGTACACATTATTCCCCCAAACAAAGGCCTGGAAATGCAAACACACACACACACACACACACACACACACACACACACACACACACACACACACACACACAAGTTCAGAAAGGCTTTGTGTCCTGAAGCCTCGTCTATCACCCGCTTCAAAGCAGAAAATGTCACTCAGAGTTATGTGCACACACAAGCTTGTCCACAGCCTCACCAGTTTGTGTCCTTGGGGGGCCCAGGCGAAGTACTGGACTTCATCAGGAATGTCAGAGGGCGTGAAAAATGTCCTGCAAACAAATTGAAGAAAAGACGTCAGGGATTTGCACTTCACTTCTTCAGCTGCAACCAGCTCCAAAACATCTTATTTTGAAAGGGATATAGTGAAATAGGCAGATAATGTTTAACTGTGCATCAACTTTTTATGAGAGTAGAGAAAGAAAATAAAGACATTAAGATTCATTGTTGGGAACTTACTCTAACAACCGGTCATACAGTGAATATGAAGCTGTAAACGAATGTCTCCACAGCTAACGGGGCAAAAACAAAACAAGCCATCACTCAGCAGCTTTAAAACTTTCATCAGATCAACGTGAATAAAAGGCCGAACGTACCTTGGAGTGGTTGCTCATGAACGCAACATATTTGTGGTCTGCAGACAGCTGGTAGTCGTACGCGTTCTTCTCGTTCTGTGTCGGAGGACAAGCACAAACTTTTCACATGGAGTTTTCATGCTGTTGTCATGTGGTTTATAATGTTTACACAGAAGAAACACAGATGTGGATGGGTGGGGGGGGACCGGACCTACAAACTTGTCTTTGCTCAAGAACTCCTCGGACTTTCCTGTGAGCACGTCGTGGAGGTAGACGGAGCCTTCAGACTTACGGAGATACTCATTATCTGTAGTGGATGATCAGCAAAGGGAAATGCAGAGCAGTGACTGCTTTGTTGTGACATCACAAAGTTAAGGCTGTGTGCATTTCTCTGTGGACTGAGGCTCTGATACTTTCACAGCTAGACCTGATCTATAATCACACTACACATGGACACAGACCTTTACACTGGATCAAACCACTGTGACTGTTTGTGAGTGGTCAACGCCACCATCCATTCACACGTCACAAGGAGAGAACTGAACCTTGCCAAAAAAAGTCATATTATAGTAGGGCATAAAAATGTCAAAAAACGTCACAGTATACTAAGGCATAAAATGCCAAAAAAAGTCATATTATAGTAGAGCATAAAAATGACAAAAAACGTCATAGTATACTAAGGCATAAAAATGGCAAAAAACGTCACAGTATAGTAAGGCATAAAAATGACAAAAAACGTCATAGTATTGTAGAGCATAAAAATGGCAAAAAACGTCATAGTATAATAAGGCATAAAAATGGCAAAAAACGTCATAGTATTGTATGGCCTAAAATTTCAAAAAACGTCATAGTATACTAAGGCATAAAATGCCAAAAAACGTCATAGTATAATAAGGCATAAAAATGGCAAAAAACATCATAGTATAATAAGGCATAAAAATGGCAAAAAACATCATAGTATACTAAGGCGTAAAAATGACAAAAAACGTCATAGTATTGTAGAGCATAAAAATGCCAAACGTCATAGTATAATAAGGCATAAAAATGCCAAAAAACGTCACAGTATAGTAAGGCATAAAATTTCAAAAAAACATCATAGTATACTAAGGCATAAAATGGCAAAAAACGTCACAGTATAGTAAGGCATAAAATGGCAAAAAACGTCACAGTATAGTAAGGCATAAAATGCCAAAAAACGTCATAGTATTGTAGGGCATAAAAATGCCAAAAAACGTCACAGTATAGTAAGGCATAAAATGGCAAAAAACGTCACAGTATACTAAGGCATAAAAATGCCAAAAAACGTCACAGTATAATAAGGCATAAAAATGGCAAAAAACGTCACAGTATACTAAGGCATAAAAATGCCAAAAAACATCATAGTATACTAAGGCATAAAAATGACAAAAAACGTCATAGTATTGTAGAGCATAAAAATGGCAAAAAACGTCACAGTATACTAAGGCATAAAAATGGCAAAAAACGTCATAGTATACTAAGGCATAAAATGGCAAAAAACGTCACAGTATACTAAGGCATAAAATGGCAAAAAACGTCATAGTATACTAAGGCATAAAATGGCAAAAAACGTCATAGTATAATAAGGCATAAAAATGACAAAAAACGACATAGTATAATAAGGCATAAAAATGACAAAAAACGTCATAGTATACTAAGGCATAAAATGGCAAAAAACGTCATAGTATACTAAGGCATAAAAATGACAAAAAACGTCATAGTATTGTAGAGCATAAAAATGGCAAAAAACGACATAGTATACTAAGGCATAAAAATGGCAAAAAACGTCACAGTATACTAAGGCATAAAATGCCAAAAAAAGTCATATTATAGTAGAGCATAAAAATGACAAAAAACGTCATAGTATTGTATGGCCTAAAATTTCAAAAAACGTCACAGTATACTAAGGCATAAAAATGACAAAAAACGACATAGTATAATAAGGCATAAAAATGACAAAAAACGTCACAGTATACTAAGGCATAAAATGGCAAAAAACGTCATAGTATACTAAGGCATAAAATGGCAAAAAACGTCACAGTATACTAAGGCATAAAATGGCAAAAAACGTCATAGTATACTAAGGCATAAAAATGGCAAAAAACGTCATAGTATTGTAGAGCATAAAATGGCAAAAAACGTCATAGTATACTAAGGCATAAAAATGCCAAAAAACGTCATAGTATTGTAGAGCATAAAATGGCAAAAAACGTCATAGTATTGTATGGCCTAAAATTTCAAAAAACGTCATAGTATAATAAGGCATAAAATGGCAAAAAACGTCATAGTATTGTATGGCCTAAAATTTCAAAAAACGTCATAGTATAATAAGGCATAAAAATGCCAAAAAACGTCATAGTATAATAAGGCATAAAAATGCCAAAAAACGTCATAGTATAATAAGGCATAAAAATGACAAAAAACGTCACAGTATTGTAGAGCATAAAAATGGCAAAAAACGTCACCGTATAATAAGGCATAAAAATGCCAAAAAAAGTCATATTATAGTAGAGCATAAAATGCCAAAAAACGTCATAGTATTGTAGAGCATAAAAATGGCAAAAAACGTCATAGTATAGTAAGGCATAAAATGCCAAAAAAAGTCATATTATAGTAGAGCATAAAAATGACAAAAAACGTCATAGTATTGTATGGCCTAAAATTTAAAAAAAGTCATATTATAGTAGAGCATAAAAATGGCAAAAAACGTCATAGTATAGTAAGGCAAAATTTCCCTGGAATTTTCTAGTATATTAATTCTTATGCAAATGTGGTGATATATCTTTACATATAACAACCTCAAAGTCCACAGAGGCAGCGCTGTTGTTAAACTGCCTGATAAAATATGGATTTATGATGTACCCAGCTTCCCCTTCAGGCACACTGGCAGCAACGAGTAATATATTAGATTATAAAAGTGAGACCGAATTTGTATCTTCCAAAATGAATTATATTCCAAACATTAAAGCCAGCGGTTAATCACCAAAGGGCTTTTACTAATTATCCATTAACTAATCATCAAATAAAAACACATAGTGGCTTGATCGTGTCTTAAAGCAGCAGGGATTCATTATACATCATGAGTCTAGATTTACTTAACCATGTCTCCCTCTTATCACGATGGTAAAGCAGTTAAATATTGTTGCATCAACACATGCACGTACAGGACACTGGAATGAGGGGATTAATCCAAGTCAATCAGTAACCACAACAAAGCCCAGTGTCGCAGTTGATAGATAATAAAGCCTCAGTGACGCATTTACGGTTCAGACACTAGTACACACACACACATGGCTGCAATACATGTCATCACACTCCACCCTCCTATCACTCCTCTTTACAGGTTTAAATATCTGTGATGATGATGATGATGATGATGATGATGATGATGATGATGATGATGATGATGATGAAGCGCCTCCTCACCTGAGATCCACATCAGGCTGTAGGACTTTGGTTTCAGGGAACTGTTGAAGACGTCCTCCAGGGTGAAAGCTCTGTGGTTCTTGTTCCCCCCCTGCTCGTCTGGAAACACGTGTTGGAGAGGAAGTTAGAAGCTGGCAGGGACTCAGAGGTCATAGGTCACAGATATCATATCATATCATATCCACGCATCATTATAAAAGAAGAGAGGTGCAGTAAAGGCTGGAACAGATAATGACAGCTGGATTACATCTTGTTTGGGAGCAATAATAATAATCATCACAGTGTGTTTGAGGCTATTTAAAGCCACATGAGTGTGTGTCAGAAAAAAACTATATATATATATGTCATATGTTTATATGTGATTTTGTATGATCTTTTATATTTACATATATAATATCAACATGTGTTGACAGGCTTTGGGATGGATACACTTATATTTATGTAACATGTCTTCCATATAAACACACAAGTCAACATATGAAATAGATCCATGTGTAACTTTACATACATAGGCTAAATATAGATATGCATATGTAGATATATTACATCACAGCTGGACTGGTTCACTGTGGTGGCTTGTAACAACTAATTACTCAAAACCGGATCGCGCATAATGACGCGTGCGTAATGTACATGACTTTCTGTCGGAAGTGTGTGACGGTGCGTCGGACCAGAGCGGATGAGTTTAATGTCAACACGTGGATCGTTTAAAAGCGAAAGACTCACCTTTCAGGTATATGGCCGTGGGCACCGCGATCAAAATGACGACGACCGCCACTCCAAAAACTCCGAGGAGCACCTTCCCGACGGAAACCTGAACACACACACAACAGTCACAAGCCGCTGCACAAAAGCTCCAACACAACAGCGACATGTGAGACATTTACAAAAGCACCAACCAACCATTGTTTTTCCTTTCTCTGTTTGTCTGATGCAGTTCACCGCGGCTCCGTGGATCCGCTCCGCTCCGCTGCGCGCACGGACAACTCTAAACTTCAGTCCGGCTGCGCGGTTAAATATTATCTCCAGTGAAGTTTCAAAGGTGGGACAATAAAAGCTCAGCGCAGTAAAAGTTCATCAACTTTTCACGGTGCTCCGGTGTTTTGAGGAAGTGAAC
This sequence comes from Seriola lalandi dorsalis, assembly GCF_002814215.2. Taxonomy (NCBI): domain Eukaryota; kingdom Metazoa; phylum Chordata; class Actinopteri; order Carangiformes; family Carangidae; genus Seriola; species Seriola lalandi. Next base: position 705,645 of record NW_019525451.1, read on the forward strand.
AGGCTGCTGCTGCCCCCCCCCCCCCCCCCCCACACACACACCCGTTATTCAAAACTATCATTCATCCATGTTCGAGGCGCTGCCACTGTGTGCACGTGCACATGTGCATTAAGTGTTGGTATTCAAGGCTGCAACACAAAAAACAGTCCCCATATGCAAATGTAATACATGTATATATATATTGAATTTCCACATATATGCACATACAGTTACAGCATGATGAGTCCACCCCCCCCCTCCCAACGTACAGAAATGTTTTTCCTACATGATCAAAGGCTTCACGAGAAGCTGACAGCAATGAAATGTATTAAACATAATGATATAACAACAGAGAGAGATCTGTCATCAATATCTGGGCTGCAAAGATGATCACATCCTTGTAATATTTCACTACTTAGTAATTTTAACAACCACACTGACCATCAAGTTGACAACATGTTGTCCCGTGGATCCTGCTCCACCCCTGGGGGGTGACCTCCTCGAGAGCCTTGATGTTTTTTTTTTTTTTGGGGGGGGGGGGGGGGGGGCACTTGTCTCCTCACAGCTGTTCAGTAGTGGTTGAGGTCTGGTGACATACTTGGCCACCGCACTTCAGTGCTGGAGCCATGCACTTCTCCTCCTGCAGCCCTGTGTACATCTCAGATGCCATCAGATCCAACTAGATTGACTTCTAGACCCCCCC
>NW_019525451.1:706380-722052 GCF_002814215.2 Seriola lalandi dorsalis
CTTTAATTGCCAAACATTCACACCTGTTAGAGTCGGAGTCACCAGGTGAGTCCGGAGCCCTTAACAAGCGCCGAATCTTATCAAGTCTAATTTTGAAACTTCCAGGAGCGTTTACTTTCACCATTTTGACAAGAAAATCATATTTTCCCGTTTAGTACCGACATGTTTCACTAACTGATGGCGCTCCCACAATATTACATCATATACGGACCCCAGATCTGTGTTTGGTAGAACTCATTCCTGCTGTTTAAAATAAAAACACTTTCACACTAAAGAACATATCCATCCCAAAGCCTGTCAGTACATGTTCATATTAGAAACAGCAGGTTAAAGTCCCAGAATGGGAAGATAAACATGTTTGAAATTAAAAAAAGACACTAACAATAAAACATAAAGAATATTTCTATGCATGTTATTAATTAAATTCCTATGTGATCCCCTATATCTTCATATATCAAGTCTCTTCACACTCACTGTTTATCTGTAATAATCTGTTATCTCTCTCTCACACAGGTGTCATTAATGGCGCTCAGGTATGAGCGGCCCGCCTCACGTGACTTAACATAACTGCTGGGAAGCTGGGACGAAGCCTAATAAACCAACCGTCGTAAATTCCATACAGCGCGTATTTACACAATCACTGTTATCCTCCCTGTTCCTGAAGGCAGCGTGAGAACTGCGTCACTGACACTGACGCACAAAGTTTTTCTGACGTGAAAACTTTCAAATAAATGTAATTTTTTTTTACATTTTATTTGGGCAGCATCACGCGCTCTTCAGACCCTGAAATAAACATGTGTTTTAGTGCGTGTTTCACAGACTGTGGACGCGCTGAGCTGCCGCAGTAAAAGCTAAAAGCCCGTTAAAAGCTTAACAAATACAAAGCTGTGCCTTTATGAGGAATAGAGCTCGTATCGTGCACTTGTTCCTCTCACACCGGACATCCTCTGCAAACAAATACAGACTGTGGATTTCTTCCCTAATGCAGCGCGGCTTGTTTGAAGAGCGTCACTTCACAGACGCCTCCATTTGTCCGACACTAAATGCACCTAAAACCGTTTATAGGTGTCACTTTAAACACACCTGCGCCTGATGGGAGGGACGCAGTGTCGGAGGCACAAAGGGAGAAAACAGCACAACGTGCAGGAGGCGGAGGGAAATCATTTCTAACTCTATTACACTGTGACATCAAGAATCAATATTTTTATACTTACTACTTAAATGTAAGATTCAGACACGACAACATGCTACAAAACAACAACAGAATACAGAAGCACTGCAAGTTGCGCAGAACACAACAAAAACCAGTTGTCTCACATGTGTTGGACACACCCGGACACACTATTTGTTAGCACGGTCTGTGGCCAAATAAAAGGGTAAACTGTGAGTCTGTGGCTGGACACAACACAGGTTGTGAAGTCTCCTAACAAAGACCAACACTTTTGTTAAATGAGGCAGGAAACTTCGTTGAACTGAGGTTTAACGTCAAAGCTTCAGTGTCCGATGGTGTTTTTATCCTGCAAGCCATGCCGGGTATTTGCACTTGACAATCTGTGACTGCGTCCAGCTTCTCTTTAAGAGAAGTCTGCAGTGTTTATCCGCTGGGATAAACAGAGACGCCGGGTTTCTGATTCCAGCAGATGTGACGTATGCGTTAGTGTTATAATGGCGTTCTTGGCTGGAGGTTAAATGGCGTTTGGAGTTATGAACTGAGGGATTCACTGGTGTTGGAAATGGGTCAGTGACGCCTCCATTAACAACCTTATGTGTGTGTGTATCTGCTCAATGTAGCAGCAGCTGACCTCCGACTTGTTTTCACATCTGCAAAACTCTGCACGACTATTACTGCTGCTATTGTTCACATTCACACATTTTGATACCAAGTGCAGTTCTGTGCTGCTTTATTCTTCTACTTCACTACATTTTAGAGCAACAGTGTGTAAGCAGCATTTTACTGTTGTACACAACATAACACTACAGCTGCTTCCACAATGGTCAGTGTGAACTGCTGCTGACTGCAGGGGTGGAGCGTTAAAAGTCTGCTGCCAAGTTGTTCTGCTCCCCTCAGTATCAGCGTGCACAGATGTTCTGCTGTATTTCTATTTAAATGAATGTCAACCTCAACATTTCAAGACTAGTTTACTTCAGCCTTTTGACACATAAAGCAACGTTTTATGAAAACATCTGGCGTGATGTATCCCCGGATAACAAGATAAATCCGGCCCATACTTGGCCCACATGCTTGTTTTCTTCTGGCTCAGTGTACAACCGAATCTGGCCCGTACACAACATGACTTTAAGATGCTACCTGCACATCTGGACCACAATCTTCCTGCTGTCAATCCACACTGGCGGACCCCCCAGCTCACTTTAAACTGATGGGCCGGCAACCACCTCAGTCCAACCCTCACAGGGCCGTCGGAACCGGGCTCTTCCCTCTACCATGACCGAGCATCCCCAAGCTAAACCCTCAACAACAGAAATGAAGCCGCGGAAACTGAACCACCGGAAAAAGGTAAAGGAAAAACAACAAGCAGACCATGAGTCAGGGTGATATTTGAGGATCCGCATGATCAGGAGAGAGAAACAAGTAATGTTTGTTGTTGGCAAGTGAAAAATGTATAGTTCAGACTATTTTCTACATTACTTAAATTCAATAAACGCATCACTGTCTGTGGTTTTCACAGGTGAGTTATTTTTACCCCCACCTTCAGGTGACTGATACAGTTCAGGTGTGCAGTAGCTTAGAGTAACTTACCAAGTCCACAGCCTCACCTGTGTCGGTACGCTCGTAGATTCCGATGTCACACTGCAGATGATGCAAACTTTTAGTGCCACAGAAAAGTATAAATTCAGAGCAAACGTACAACACAAGCGGCAAACCGCCGTGTTCATGCATCGAGTTTGGCTTAATGGACGTCGCCATCTTGTTTTTTTTTTGGAGCCAGAGGAAACCAAATCTGGATGAGAGGGTGGAGCTGACCTTTGTCCCCGAGGACAACAGGTACGCCCACCTGCACCGGAAACCTGTCAGCAACAGGCTCCTCCTGACTGAGCCGTTAGATGCTGCTAACACGGTTAGCTTTCACCATTCGAGGTAAACCTGTACCTTCATTCACAAAGTGTATTTTATTTTTAATTTGTCAGTTAAAGTTGATTGTAAATTGCACACGTTATTTAATTAATGCATTTATGACATTCTTTTGTAAACGTCTCCAGTGGTGTAAATTGTTGACATTAATGCAGTGGAGCATGTCTGGTATGAATTTTAACATAACCATACATAATGCCATTTAACCATTCATGAGGTTCTCCCGCTGTTTCAGTTTTCACTGTGGATTCCTTTAAATGACAAAAAAAGACAAACACTTTAGTTCAGACATGGTGGATCCCGGTTAATCACACACATATACCGGCTGTCGGGACAGGTGCATGAATACCTGCTTCAGCTGAGGACTCCTGTGTATGAATTTACAGTATTAAATGACAAACCACGTGACTCGAGGACGTTCTGGCGCGTCGTCATTCCGTCGTCACGCCCATTGGTCATCTGCGCTGTCAGTCACTTCCTACAACTTCCGCCTGCTCGGGATATGATGTAACAACTGTTCAGTCAGACTTATCGGAAGTTATAATCGTGTGATAGTAGCTCGTATTTACTGTCAGTCACACTTTTAAAGGCATCGGCGAGTGTGACCGTTTCAAACTTCACCAAATGGCTTATCCAGGATACGGCGGGGTGAGTGAATTATGTGTAACCGTGATTTTACAGTGTTTAAACGAGCTACATTAGCTAGCAGGAAGCTAGCCCCGGGGCTCCTGTTATAGAGAATTTCCGATAGTTTTGGACAAGATGTACTGTGACATGTTTCACTGTCCTCCTCTACACTCAAACCTCCATCGGTGACTTTTTTCTGTTTCAGCTGTAAGTTAGGAGCCATATTGTCTTCCTCTCTTCATTATAAGAATATAAGCTTTATTATAATTGTCTTCCGGTATCACTTTGCAGGAGCAGCCTGCTAGCTAAAACAGCTGACACCTTTAGCTTGACAGCTGTATGTAGCTGAAACAGGGCTTGACCAGTGTCAAGCCTTCTTCTTATACTGTAATATAATTAATTTAAAGTAATGCATACGAATTGTAATTGTGTAGTTAAATCGCTGGACCGTGGAAATACTTTGACATATGAGACAAAACAACTTTTTAGTGTAGGTGTGATTCTTCAGTGTTGACTGCAGTGACTCAATGTTGTAAAATCTTTCAATCAGCCAATAGCAGGCCTCCAGATGTCATGGTGATAAGGACTGCACCTTGTCATAACTCTCATTATAACTCACCCCCTATTGTATTGTGCTGGCATGTTCTATTATATTGAAACATGCAGGAAGAGAAGAGCTTATAAAAGATATTTTCCTCAGGGTTAATGTCAATGACAATAACAATTATCATCAATATGTAAATTGTGTAGCTGCTGCCTCTGCTGGTCACTCCTCTCTGAAACAACCAGGCAGCTGAGACGAAGTCTAAACTCAGGAACATCTGTACACGGCACTGAACGTCATTCAGCAGCTTCATAATTACCAGCCCTATCTCCTCTGTTTTCTGCCTCAGTATGGGGGACCAATGCCAGGCATGCCAGCTCAGGGGATGCACCCACAGGGAATGCCGGGAGGTCCCATGGGGGGTCACATGCCGGGGCATATGGGTGGGCCGATGGGAGGCGCACCACCCCAAGGAGGATATGCCCCCTATGGTGGTGGATATCCAGGCACATATGGAGCCCCACCACCAGCTGCCAATGATCCAATGTGGGGTTACTTTACAGCCATAGCAGGCCAGGTAAGAGTGTGGCCCACTTCAAGTTTGGACAAGATGTAGAAGTATGGTTGCACAGTTGTTGCTATCTAGACTGAATGCTGCAGATAAATAGTCTTTTTGTTTAACGTGGCGTAAGAATGAGTGTGTCTCAGCTTTAAGCGTGACAAGTTTAGACAAGAACAAGAATGCAGGACATTTAAAGCCATTTCAGATGTCAGGGTCTTGTATTAACTTGATACCGCTCCACATAAGTTGTCCTTAGTTTCACCAGTTCAAATGCTGAACTAATGTGTTGCATAATACAGTGAATTGGATGTGCTGTATGTTTTCCACAGAGCACGTCTCTTAGGATTTTGGTTGTTAAAACAATGGATGAATCTTCATATCGTTGCATTTCTGTGGCAGATTTAGATTCACACACAAACACACATGTAACAAACTGTAGAGTAAAATAAAAGATAAGTAATTTAGTTATGACACAGTAAATGCATAAATAAAAAAGACATACATAATATATTTTATATTATATTTTATTTCTGTGTTTGATTTATTTCAGGCATTTTAAATCTTCCATACACAAGATGTGGAGAGTAGCTTGAAACACCTTTTCTCTCAGCACATGCAGCACAGTTCTCGAGTGTTACAGGGATTTCCGTTTCTTCGCTTCACACCACTCTCCTCAGAACTTTGCTAAGTGTCACACATGACTGTCTGACGTGAGTGTCACTTCCTGCTTCCTACAGGACGGTGAGGTGGATGCAGAAGAACTCCAGAGGTGTCTGACTCAGGCTGGTTTCACCGGCAGCTACAATCGTAAGTTCACCGCTCTCTACATTAGAGGATGAATCATACCACTCTCATCCCACAGTCTCCTCAGTATGTAATCTGTATTAACACCACATTAGACACATTAACAGGAAAGGCTTTCAGGGATTTGAGAATTGGGAACTTTTCTAAATGACTGAGGAACTGAGAGAACTCTTGTGGTGTGTATTAAAAGTGGTTTAACAAGACCTCATTCACTTCCCTGTTTCCACATGAAGAGATGCTCCGATACTCTGATGTGTAGAATTAGTCCATAATCACCAAACAGCAATAAGATCATTCAGATTTTGCATTATAAAACCTTAATAGGGAAATTTCTAAAAAGCTGAGCTGATTTGATCCTAATTAACTAACTCGCCATCAAATGATGCTTTTAAAAGTTGGATATCGTATTTTTCCAAAACACTAATACAACAAACACACCACCTGCAGCAGACCTGACACAGGAGCAAATATTAGCTTTGTGAATAACCTCCACCTCCTCCCGACATCACCAGTTAGCTGTTACTTTTAGCCTCAGGATGTTTGGCAGTGATGACAGCAGGTTGTTTACATTTGGATCATGAGCTGTTCCTTTATTTTCAAAGTGAATTCTCTGTCACCTTTTTAAAATGATAATAACTTGGTCTCGACTTCTTCTTTCCAGCGTTCAGCCTGGACACGTGCAGGATCATGATTGCGATGCTCGATGTATCCTTTGTTTATGACAAGTTAAGCGACCATAATGCTCCTGTCACCATTCCCTACTGCGATCAGTGGGCGTGTACATTACCCATGAAGCAGCAGATTTTAAAGCCTTAACCACACCGTCACCAGAGGGACTACACAGGCAAGATGGGTTTCAATGAGTTCAAGGATCTGTTCACGGCGCTCAACGGCTGGAAGCAGAACTTCATGATGTTTGACCAGGACAGGAGTGGAACTGTTGAACCTCATGAGATGACTCAGGCAATCAACGCTATGGGTGAGAGTCTTTAAGTATCAAAGCTTCAGTCCACAGAGAAATGCACACAGCCTGTATTCAGAAACTGAGCCTTAAAACCAGCCGTCAGGACTTCTGGAACTTTGTGATGTCACAACAAAGCAGTCACCAAGCCCCGCCCACCTGGACCCACCATCCAAACCTTGCAGGATCAGTCAGTCAATCAGCACCTGCTGATTCTGACACCTGCATTTGCAGCTCAGGGAGGTCTGACCTACTTTTAGGGCTGTACAGTCATTTTGTCACACACTCTGTAACCACAGTGCCACATACTGAAATGACTCTTCTCCCTCCATCAGGCTACCGTGTCAGTCCTCAGGCTCTGAACGCAATCATCAAGCGCTACAACAAAGGTGGAAGAGTCTACTTTGACGACTACGTGGCGTGCTGCGTCAAACTGCGAGCCCTCACAGGTACCGAACACAGAGAAGAGCCGACGGGTTCAGTGAACAGCCACGTGCTCTATGATTCAGTTCCATCACACCTGTGTTCTCCGTCGTCTCTGTGTCGCACTAATGTTGTGAAATGTGAAGTGTTGACTCTTCAGTGCCGTGACCGTTTCCTCCTCCTGTTGCAGACAACTTCAGGCGGAGAGACACCATGCAGCAGGGATCTGTCACCTTCCAGTATGACGATGTAAGTCCAACAGTCTTTGCAGCTTCACTGCTTCAGCTTGAGATTTATTAACCTTATTATGAACATGACTAGGACTGGGAGCCTCCCCAGCTCTTAATATCTAAATAAAACGAATTATTTTATCATAAACAACAAGTGGTCAAAGTCAGTGTCATCAACCTCTAACACCTGCACAGATCAGTCTTAAATCACTCGTTTCAGCCTCATGAATCAGAATCAAAATCAGGGAAATTTGCTCACGTTACAGTTGCTGCATCAGCAAAGAATGGAGGATAGGAAATAAGATTCTAAAGATAAAATATAAACAAACATAAAAAAAATATGTCCATATACTGTGATATAAATGAATTAAAAATACAAATATGTAAGCAATCACAAAGAAACTAGTTATAAAACACTGATCTCTCCTGTAGCAGTTGTAATGGTAGTGCTGCGTGCTGTCAGGCGTCGCAGCTGCTGCGATCTCTCGTTTTGATGTTACTTCTCCTTTTGTCTGATTCCACCTGATTGAACAGGAAGTTTTACCCCCGCTGGTCTCATTATTAAAGACACTGGAGGAACAAGAAATGAACAGTGAGCTTTTGTGTCAGATGTGCCGTGTTGTTCACACACACATCGTACACAGACACACATCACATGACGTTAATTCAAGCTGTGGTCAGCGTGTGAAAAGCTCAGCGCAGCTTTAGAGAGAGAGTTTCCTGTTGACCTCCTGTGGTTGATTTACAAACTGACTCTGTGGTTTACATCCTCTTCCCTCTCTCTCGCTCTCTGTGTGTGTGTGTGTGAACAGTTCATCCTGTGCACAATGGCCATCTAGGTGCTGCTGTCTGTCCCACGCCGTGAGATCGGGGGCGTTTAACGGACCGGTCGGCGGCTGAGTCTGGAACAGTGCCTCACAGGAACGCAAAGGGAGGCCAGTAAATTGGACTGAGCGGCCACGAGCTGCAACAGGAAAGTACCCATCGCTTGTAACACTCGCCATAACGCTTTAATCTTGTATTCACACACAGGTGTGCTGAACGTGTGTCAGGTGTAGACACACACACACACACAGTATCTATCCATGTTAGAGAGGAGTATAATCAGTGTCTTTAAATTTCATTTAGATTTCAGACTTTCAAAATAAAAGCTGCAGACAACACAGCATAGAAATGCATGAATGTTTGTTTTTTACACTTGAAGCGGTGGAACAATTAGAACTGAATCTACCAGCTGTGTTTAACTGGTCAGCTCTTATTTTGAAATATGAAAAGTAAACTGATACTAACAGGATGTTCTGATATGTGTCACTCCTATTGTGCCATTTATAATCTCTGAATGTACGATTAAATATATCAAAGGCATTTATATAGAGCTTCATATTAACGGCAGCATCGTGGTCAATGAATAAATGTCAGCAGCATTTACAGATAACATGATGTCGATTTTTGCTTTTACACTGAAATTCACACAGTCATGAACTAGTGCATTACGTGTTCTTGGTATTTTCTATGCAGGAAATATTATACACTTCTGTTTTATAAAACGTATATTGAGCCTGACTTCATTAGATTCTAGACGCATATGAGCTTGATGTTTAACTTGATAACAAGCCAAAGTGACTGTGAGCTGATGTGAACCCACACTGATACCTGTTGTTACCGATACTAACATATTAAAGTACTGTCATCCAGCTGCAGCAAAGTCATGTGCCTACTTTCTGTTTCTTCATGTACCCCGTGTTGTAGGAAATATCATATTTTGTTACTCAAAATAAACACTTTTTAATCCGTATGCATTCTGTTTATTAATTTATACAATTGCGCATTTTTCCCCCCAGTCTATTTACACAATATATTTCATTTCTTTAAATATAGTTAAGAACGGAAACATTCAAATTAGCTGTTAAGTGTTGCATTGTATAAAATACAGTGGCAAACATTTAAAAAAATGCATAAAAACAATTGTGAACAGCACTAGATTTAAAAAGTGACATTTATATCCAGTACAGCGAGTTTTTTCTAATCTCTGTGCAAAAGTTTGCGAATCCCGTGAAAGTTCAGGAGACGACTCTTCAGGAGTTTAGGCTTTTAGCAACTTTTGTTCTACATCTGTGCTCGAGAAAGAAAGCTTATCAAAGAAAGCACCCCACGTTCGTGTCCCGTAAAGTAAAGGTTTCTCTTCCATCCCATCATCTCTCACCTCTTCTTCTCTTTCCTGTCGTCTGCACCCTGTCATCTCTTCAACGTGTTTTCAGCAGGGGTGAGGAGGGGGGAGGGTGGGGAGGTTAACATGAAGCCCAGGCTTGTTTAAGTGAGTTCAGAGGGGAAAAGTCAATATAGAAATGACATGAAAATCAATGTGCAACATCAGTCCAAGACAAACTAATCACGGCTGCAGGTGCTGCTCACTCACGTCTCTTGCTACATTGAGAGGCTGTGCGTTCATCACCTTCCCATCATGCCATCCGCAGGGTTTTTTTTTTGTTTTGTTTTTTAAGAACAAAATCAGATACATAGAAAAATAATGGCAAATTAAAATACTTTGTTTTGTTGTTGTTGTTGTTGTTGTTGTTGTTTTTTTTTTTTAGAAAAATAGGTCTTAACTGTCGCACACAGCCGATTGAGACCTTTTCTCATAATTTAGTCGAGTGCAGTCTCCATGCAATACGTGAGCTCGTGTTGGAATCGGTGTTAGAAAACTAAAAAGGACTAATTCATCTTCATGCAGTTCATGGTTCGGTGCATTTACATCTGTGACGGTGGAGAAGCAGGTTTTTGGTGCGTTGGAGCGACGTCGTTTGTAAAGGCTATAACAGGCTAATAAAGCTAAGGCTATTGAAGGCTGAACTCTTTTTTGTTGTTGTTTGTGTATTTTTTTTTTCCCCCACATGATGTTTGTTAGTTATGATTATTTATTTAGGAAATTTAATACTTTTCATAAAGATAATGGAAGACCTGAAGCATGCAACCAAAAAGTATCATGAGGGACAGTCGGTTCCCTCCAGCTGTGAGGAGGAGTCAGGATGTCACTTCCTGTCCAGCTGAATCACAGCTGCAGTCAAACTTTAACAATTTCACACTCTTGTAACGGACATTTATGTCAAGGCAGGTTGAGGATTTTATTTTATGACACAATGATTGATTGAGAAATGTCCTTAAAAGAAAGTACGTTTGGTTTCCTTTATACATTTTATTGTGGGTCAAAAATATACAGGCAGCAACTTACAGCACTGTGAACTAGAAATACTGGTGGCCTAGCAACCTCAGGTCCAAACATCATCACTGTAATTAGTCACTCATTACAAACGAGTGGGAACAGTGAGCTCCTTAAAACCCAAACTGTGGCCTGCTGCTGAGGGACAACTGCTCCAGATCGTCACGCTGTTCGGCCGCCAGTGGATCTCATGCTTCGCAGAGACGATAACGGAGAGGGAGGATTTTTCAGGGTTGATTAAGGCAACGCTCAGCTGTTTGTATATTTGTGACCAATTAGATGAAGTTCTTCATTAAAATCCCCAAAACTGCTTCGACATAAACGTCCGTCACAAGCTTCGACTACAACTGTAAAAACCCCACAACCATGCTCGTGTAATATTCATATGATGCAGGCAATTATATGTTCATTATAAGTTGTGGTCTCCTCGTTTTGTGCCTTGAACATTTACAGTTAACCTCTTGATGTTTGCAAGCGAATGAAATCCCAACACAAACGCTTTTTCTTCGGTCAGGTATAAAATTATTTCCAAAGTGTATTAAACTCTAGAAACACACACACACCACGGTTCAGTGCGGTTAGTCTGGTTCGTCATTATTGCTCTCAAAGGCTGACAAAAGTCTTGTTGTGCTATGGCATGTCCACGCAGCCTCCACACACGATGGTGTCGCACTGTGTCGTGTATTTTTTGAGCTGAATGAGAAGTGGTTTCCTTGTGTTGTGGCAATGTGGTGTACAGTAGGCACGCTAAATATACAGACAGATCTCCGCCGGAGTTTGTAACTGCGTCAATTGTGTTGGAGCCGCTGATACGAGATGAGTTTTCAGGTAGCTTTTTTGTCCCCGCGAGGAGGGAAGAGTCATAGAAAATGAGACTGGAGAGCTACAGTGGTGCGTGTGTGCATGTGCATGTGCGTGTGTGTGTGTGTGAGAGCATGCCGAGGTCACACCTGGTGAGTGTCAGCGTGTGTGAGGAACATGCAACAGAAAAGATGGGAAACAGAAACATGCATATCTCTTTTAGAAAAAGCACATCAGGTGCCTCGTGTTGCTGGCAGTGGTCTATTTGAAGTATGTACACAGTAGATGATGACTTTACATACAGTATGATAATAATATAGTGTATAAATACCTCTGTATAAATGGACTTTATACATCTAAATCAGAGTAGCGACGGGGGGTGGGAGAGATTTTCCGAAAAGGAATGGAAGAAAGTCTACAGTTTGTTTTCCTTTGCATATTCAGTCTCTTTCTTAGACCCTGAGTCAAGCTTGAGAGAAGACCTTCAGTCAGTGTAAAAGGGTGGGGAGGAGTGTGTGTGTGTGTGTGTGTGTGTGTGTGTGTGTGTGTGTGTGTGTGTGTGTGTGTGTGTGTGTGGGTGGGGGGGTCATCTACTTTCCTGGAAGCCCCGGGTCAGAAACTGGCCGGTGGAGTCCCAACATCCCTGAGCTGCTGGGGACGTCAGGTAGAGAGGCTTGTCGGCCTGAAGGGAACCTCGGTGGCTGCTCTTGTTGTTGTTGTTGTTGTTGTTGTTGTTGTTGTTGTTGTTGTTGTTGTTGGTGCTGCTGTCGCTCTGGAGTGTGCGCGTTGTTCTGCGTGTGTCTCTGCTCCGTGTCGGCGTCGCCCTCGTCGAGCAGTCCGGCAAAGTCCCCGTCTGGAAGAGTCTCTGTGTGGAGGAGGACCGGGGAGGTTTCTTTGGGTTTGTTCTGGGCCGTCTCTGGGCCGGGGCTCTGAGGGAGACACACGGGTCACTCAGGGATTTGTTGAACTCTGCCTGAAGCTGCAGTTTAACTTCCACATGTATTTTTTTCAGTGGAATCAGCTGGTAAAAACTAACAGCATGACCCAGCTGGGCCACCGTACATGTCCAGTGTCTGTCAGCTGACAGAAACACACACACAAATGATTATTGTTTTCATCACCGATTAATCTGCTGATTATTTTCTCAATTAATCGATTCATCATTTGTTGTATTAAACAGAAGAATATGATGTAAAATGCCAGCAGCTTGTCGTGTTCACATTATACAATCTAAGTGACATTTGAACCTAAGGAGATAAATTAATAAAAATTACAGTTAAATAAAATACTTCCTGATGAATGATGTTTTATCCTGACTTGTTGTTATTTAAAGGGCCGGTACGTCTGCAGCGTAACGTCACCTGTGGTCGAGGTGGAGCAGGACCGAGGCTGAGGTCCGACTGGATGGCGGACAGCGGCTGGAGCCTGACGGCCGGCCTCTGGTACTCGGGGCTGGAGGTGACGGTGCTGTAGGCGGGGGGGCCGGCGGTGGTCTGCCTCTGGAGCAGCTGCAGGATGGCCTGGATGTCTGCCGTCATCTGGGACTCCAGTCTGACCGACAACACAAAACAACACGACGTGAAGAACAAGAAGAAACAAGTGGTTGATCTTAGCGGTTATTGGTTCTGTAACAGTTCTGATAATCACAGCTGAAGATGCTGATTATTATTGATTACGACTGAACAGCTCCTATCAGTGAATGTTTAACCGTCACTGCAGTTTCCACTGTTTTCCAGCCGATTGTCGTCGTCGTCGTCATCGTCTCTCTCACTGCTGTGACCTAATTTCCCCGCAGGGCTCAATCATTTCATCTCATCATCGCCATGAAGAACAGCTCAGGCCGACTGTCGGCCCGTCATCAATATAATGACTGATATCATCTGTGGCCCTGTTCTCCGCTGTAAACAAAGTGAGCAGACACAAACAGGACGGACGACGGATGGATTGTCATCAGTGATATAGTATAGTAATATATAATACAGTGACAGTGTTGTCATTGTGCTGGATGGGTGGTCAGTACTAAAACCAAACACTAGGGGGAGACTCAGACTCAAACCTGAGTGTAGCTGCTTTGATGCTTTCTGAAATGTGAATCTTCAGCTCTGACACGTTACACGAACATGAATCTGATTTAATACGATTCAGTGTCACACGGCGGAGCAGCGCTCAGTGGTTGAAGAAGGATTTCAGTCCTTAACTTCAGTAAAATTACCAGTAAAAGTCCAGAATTCAAAAGGAGCAAATGAGCAGGAAACAGCTGCTAGGACTGATGAATTATTACCCATCACATTAGTGGGTTGTTAATATTAAGCAGCATTTTAATGTTGTAGCTGGTTGAAGTGAAGCTGATATTAACTATTAATTTAATCTGTAACAATGCACCATAATTAAAAGGTTTTCATGTTTTGAATTTCATTCTTAATGACAGTAATGCATCAGCCCATATATCGAGAGTATGTCACCTGTAAGAGGATATAATATCATCACATATATACTGCACCTGGATGCAGATTTTTATGGGCTAAACATACATGTCAATATGTGAAATTGTTCCCATTTATATTAGATTTCATATATAATTTTTACATGTTTTATTTTTATATGTACAAATATTTCATATGTGGAAATCCAATATATGTACATGCAAATCTATTATATTTACGTCTAAATAAATGTCAGGTAAACTATTAAAAAGTACAATACTTCACTGTAATATTGTGGACAATGAAAATACTGAAGTAAAGTAATTTTTAAATTGTACTTAATTGTGGTATTTGAGTAAATGTTGATGTGTAAGATTGTTTGAGCATATTATTTTACCTCCCAGTCGTTACTGTGTTGTTTGAATCATTTATCTTTATATTGATCTTTTTGAGATCATGTCACGGAGGTAAACCTGTAGGTAAACTAAAATAGAGGTAAACCAAAATACCAAATACCTGCACTGTGTGTCATCATTTAATGCAGCAAGTTACATCATATCATGGAGCGTCTGAAGGTGGTGAATCACCTTTTCTCTCCACACACTCCTTTTCTCGGTCGGTCGGTGAAACAGCAGAGACAGCAAACGGAGCGAGCCGAGGGGGGAAGCCTCGCAGTCGCTCTGCCAGGTGCCTGTTTCCCTCTCTACAGGATAATAAGTGTAAATCAACACTACGGCTCGGGCCTGGCTCTGTCAAATGAGGGTTAGGTGTGCAGCGGCCGTGCAAGCCGCTTCAGACAGACACTCAACCAAACACGGGCACAAACGGACGGAGGACGTCCAGCCGTGGGGCGACTGGCGTGACCCCACAACTCCACTGGGAGGCGAATGGAAGATAAGTGAGGAGAATAGTTCTTTACCTCACATCCACACTCCTCCATAAAACTCTGCAACTTCACCATGACTCCACCACTCCAACCTCACAGGATGACGTCAAGAGTCTTTGCAACTCATGGCAGCGCGCTATAAATAGACGCCCACTGACTGTCTGCCTCCCCCTCATCTGTGTCGGAGCACCAGCAGAGAGTCACACGAGCTGCTCGCACAGTCCGCTTCTCTGCATTAACGCAGCTGCAGCGGGTGTCTGGCCTGAAATGTCTCCAGTTTTCAGCCAATTATAGGCACAATCACATGGGCGGGAACGGCGAAGCTCTGAACGATGACTGAGGTTGGAGAGAAAAAAAGAAAAAAAAGAAAAGCGTATTAATGAGAGATGGAGCCAAACACGATCCCGAAGGTGTCTTTAGTTATTTAAAGGTCACGAGCCTCATCTCTAAAAGACGTTTCCATTCATTTTATTATGATTTAACTGATATTAAAAGCTCCATCCAGTCTAAAAGGTCTGTGTCCATGTGTAGTGTGATTATAGATCAGCTCTAGCTTCTATATTAATACTGTGAAAGTATCAAAGCCTCAGTCCACAGAGAAACGCACACAGCCTGTATTCAGAAACTGAGCCTTAAAACCAGCCGTCAGGACTTCCTGTAACTCTGTGATGTCACAGTCACAGCAAAGTCAGCCAATCAGAAGCGAGGCTCATGGATCAACAACAATAACAACAACAACATCTACACATGTAAAATATGTGACTCATAAGTGAAAGTTCTTCCTTCTTCCTCCATTACCCACAATGCAACTCAACCATGGTCAGTTCAAGTGGAGATTCAGGTGTGTTATGGTAGTAGCTACAGAGGTGTGGTAAACTCTCCGCAACACCTGGAAACACACAACAACCGGAGTTCCCCTGTAACAGGTGTGAGCGCCACCTGATTTTCATCACTGATGGGATCTCAGATAAAACCAGAGACGGATTACACCAACGAGGCCACACACCATCCTCACAGGAAGTATCGCCTTCACGCCGTATATTTCACCTCAGCTGGATCAGGTGTGTCCCCGGATGTTAACATGCTGTGTCCCCCCCCCCCTC
>NW_019525451.1:722099-732922 GCF_002814215.2 Seriola lalandi dorsalis
TCCACACCTGTTGAGGTGCTGCTGCAGCAGGTCCAGACGTTGCTCCACCTCTCCGTAGGTGAGGTCCGTGTCGCTGTCGTCCTCCCCGGCCGGCGTCTCCTGACACTGGGTTGACTCCTCTGCGCTCTGGCTGGGACGCTGACGCACCCACTCATCTGCATGGTGCTCTGGGGAGAGAGACGTGTGGGCAAACACACGCACACACACACACACACACACACACACACACACGGAGGAAAATGATGTGTGTTATTAGAGCAGCGCCTCAGGGGGAAGCTTCTTCCTGTGTCATCATTTAGCTTCACTGAGCTCTGATCAGCTCGCTGCCTCCTGGATCCTCACATCTCTCCCACAGAGGAAAACGCTCGTGCGACCTCGGGGTTGACAATCGCACCCTCGGAGGAATCGTCGTTCCCCTGCTTCTGGGGTTTGTGGGCGAGGAACAGCAAGTGATGGCTGGAGATTAAATTGGCATTTCCTGTTCTCTCCAGGAATCAATATCTGCTCTCCTCTCTGGAAGAAATCCTCTTATGGCACAGCTGAATTATGGGATATCACTATCAAATCAACACGCTGACACAGCCTCGGCGTAGAATCATGCTGGGTTTAACTTGGCAGTTAGAATACAGGGAAATCCTGCAGTAAAGGTTACTGTTGTGTGTGTGTGTGTGTGTGTTTCTTCACTGGATGGTTTTATGGGGATTTAAACCGACAGCACGGCCGCTTCTTCTGACACCAGGTCACATGAGGTCAAGCTGCAGACACAAGCCGGTGTGTTTGCTCAACATGTATCAGCGGGCGGACGGAGAAACGTCTCAGTCTCAGCTCTCTGTCTGTTCCGCGGCCGCGCCGTGTCGCACTTAAATTTCACACTAACCGAGTAAATAATTAAACCTTATCCCTCAGATTTCCTACAAAGATTTAACAACACAACATGATTTTACCTAATGTTTCCTGTAAATCCTTTATTTGGTCGTGACCTATGATCAAAGGGGGGTGTGTGACCCCGGTGCTGGTCGCTGCGTATAATCCTCTTACATTTTTATTACTGAGTCGGTTTTAGGTTTCACCATAATGACACATAATCCTTGTTTGGATTTTTAATAGGTGTGACATTCCTCCTCTGGGGTTTAGGGATCTTTTATTTATTTTATTTTTTTTGGTTTTTCTAAATGAACTTCTGAGCCAATTACCATTCAGTAAAACTTTAGAGGACACGCTGCAGATTTACAGCAATTAGCTTAACAGAGAAATAACAGTGTTGTTTTGTTTTTTGATGTTTGGGCAAAAATAGAAACAAATCAGATCAAAACATATATTTGATTGACAGGAAAAAGAGAAAAGGGCTTTTGAGCCGAATATAAATCCATCATTACAAAATAAAAGTCTGCATGAAAAGTGATGTAGGAGTGATTAAGGTGGATGTTTCCATCACCTTTATAAGCCTGGTCCTGTGTGTTGTCTCCGGCCTGTGCGTCGGGAGCGCCGCTCAGCCCGAAGCCCAGGGAGTTGTCCCTAACTACCGGGTAGCCCGGCACACCGGAGCACAAGGGCCTCTGCTCCTCTTCCTCCTCCCTGCCTTCCTCCTCCTCCTCCTCGTCCTCGTCCTCCGCCTCCTCGGCCGACTCCCTCCTCTCCTCGGTTGCCGAGGCGGCGTAGATCTGCCTCCCCTGCTTGGAGTCGCAGTAGGTGGCCACCGGCTCCTTGTTGTGGGAACCTACGGGGAGAAGTGGTAATCAGGAGAACTGCTGAGGGAGCACTGACTTCCTCTGGGGAAGTCTGGGTTGTCTCATTATCTTCTGACAACACGTAGCAAGTGTTTTGCTTCGGGGGTTGAAATGAGGACAAACAATGTCGAAGGAGAGTTTCTACATGTGACCAACATGTAAATGAACACGGCTCATCGCGCCGAGCGGGAGGCTGTGAGACGGTACACTCTCCGTCCTCACTTGTGTTATATCGGGAGATGGTGATACAGTATTCAGATGGTCCGTAACCATGGTGACCAATTACATTTGCCTGAATCAAAGCCAAAAATGCCGAGCGCTGCTGCGCGGAGGCTCAGTCTCCGAGTCCCAAGTCTCCCGGCTGTTAGAAGTCAAATTACAGCAGCTCCCACACGGAGCGCGCCGTCATCTGGAAGCTGCCCGACAAGTCTGAGGGCAGGGAGGCAGTTTATCTGCAGAGGAGCTGATCTGAGGAGAGACTTTCTCACGAGGATACACAAGGTCCGGGAGGCTCAGGAAGTTCAGTGTCTCTAATGAGCCGGCACAAACTGAACCGGGATTATAAACCGTTTCATAAAACTGACTCAGGATTATTTCAGGACTTTGAAACACACACTTGTGATATCAATTCACAGCGAGGACGACCGGGGGTTAAACTGGGATTTATGAGGTGGGGCTGCAGGGGAGAGGGGGGGGGGCTCTGCTGAAAATGTTAGCTAACTCGGAAATAAACATTTGAAAGCAAAATAACAACGTCTGATAATTGATACCAGTGACCCGTAAAGCTCGTTAGTAACATCGGTGAAGAAATCACCTCAAATCTTTCCCTCTGCAGTCTAAAATAAACCTCCCATTCAAAAAGCATCAACTTCTCTAATTAATTACTACAGATACTGGTATTTAAGGAAAGTAGAAACAAACTTTACCAAACCCCTGTGAGTTCAGTGTGAGTGCAGCGCTCTGTTTGTAATCACATCATCCTGGGTTCAATCCAATTTACATGTCAAATAGAAGCAAAGCCAGATGGAAAATGATGTTTAATAATTTATCTGAGTTGTTGCCGTAAAGTGTCCGCAGAGTGATTCAGTCAACAAATGTTCACTGCAGTTATAATGAAGCTAATTAACAGCTCTGACCCGGGACTCCATCGTTGTTCTCTCTTTAAATGTGATTCAAGGATTGATCCAGGCTTCATTATATTTATATTTGCTCACAGTTTTATGCAACAGTTTAATCCTGGTTCGTTCAAGACTGACTTTTCATATCGCTTCTCTGAGCATCCTTCATCAAATCCCTCTCAGGCTTAATGAGGGTTTCCACGGTAACTTAGGTCAGACTTATTTAAAACCTCCTTTACAAGCAGCAACATTCATGACGAGCGATACAGCGAATGAGCGAGAGCAGCTTTGGTGACGCCATGTTGTGTCTCTGACCTGTGGACGACTTCCTCCTGTAGGACACCCGCCTTCGACAGTTGATGTCATCCGTGTTGGAATCAGCTGCTTGCGGGAACGTCGTCTGTAAACAAAAGGACATGTATGTAATAAACAAACAAAGGTCACCTCCTGGAGACAAAATTAGAAATGGCTCTCAGGACGTTCTCATGCGTCTCCCTCTCTTTCTTTCCAGCACAACGAGCGCTGACACCTCCGCTTTTTTTAAGAGATAAACAAAACGAGGGGCCGGCGTCCATTCGCACTCGCATGACGCCACGGGCCGCGCACGTCTTGTCCGCTACACCCGATTCATCATAATTACAGCGGACATCGTGTCCTCCGTCCGTGACATCTACCCTTAATGCTCCACTAATACTCTCGATCTCTCACTCGTGTCCTCCGGCACATGGCAGAATTAGCTCTCGTGCTTTTATTCCCACAACCACGGATGACTTGAAGGCCTGAAGTGAATTAATAATAAAGCCATTCCTCCGTCTTAAATGGACGTGACAGAGATACGACACATGGAATAGACAGTTTAATTCAAGTAATGGTCTCTACAGAAGAATTCTTACCAAGATTGATTTCATATAAAAACCCCTCAATCCATTTCCCTGCTTCCTACACAGGAGGAGGCGTCGGCGCGCCCGTGCTCGATGATTACCTTGGCGTTTTCATCGCGGAGGTCAAAGGTCAGCTCCAAGTTGGTGAGGAAGTGGTCGGCAAACTCTGGATACATGTCCAGCACCTCCAGAATCTCCTCCCTCTGAATGGTGTGAAGGTCGCAGTAACTCAGCGCCCGCACGTCCGCGCACGACTTCCCCGGCTTGGCGAACAGGTGGATCATCTCGCCGAAGATGTCGTTCTTACCTACGGGAGGAACAGGAACAGGTATACGCCGATCTCACTGTTATCCAATTTCATTATTCTTATTTTCATTATTGCAAAACTGTTTTTATAAAACTTCCAAAATAAAATTCTGTTGTTATTTTGCAACAGCATTTTTTCCCCAATGAGACTAAGATATATACAAATACGATGGTCAGCCAATCACCTGGCTCTCAATCATGTCAGTGTCTTGTGATACGTGATCACATGCAAATGGTGTTTAAACAAGGTGGTATGGAAATGCAGCGATCAGCACGTCTCTGAAAGGAGAGGAGGAAATGTTCTGACTTGTGTTTGACCTGGTTCTTACTCATCATGACCCTGATGTCATGTCACCGGGTTTCACCAAACCTAACCGGCTCCATGAAAACACTCCTTTAAAGGAGGAGAAGAGAGGAGAGAGGAGAGGAGAGAGGAGAGGAGGAGAGGAAACAAGAGGGGAGGAAACGAGAGAGGAGAGAGGAGAGGAGGAGAGGAAACAAGAGAGGAAAGAGGAGAGGAAATGAGAGGAGAGGAAACAAGAGGGGAGGAAACAAGAGAGGAGAGAGGAGAGGAGGAGAGGAGAGGAAGCAAGAGGAAAGGAAACAAGAGAGGAAAGAGGAGAGGAAATGAGAGGAGAGGAAACAAGAGGGGAGGAAACAAGAGAGGAGAGAGGAGAGGAGGAGAGGAGAGGAAGCAAGAGGAGAGGAAACGAGAGGAAAGAGGAGAGGAGAGGAAATGAGAGGAAAGGAAACGAGAGAGGAGAGGAAGCAAGAGGAAGCAAGAGGAAAGGAAACATGAGAGGAAAGAGGAGAGGAGAGAAATGGAGAGAGGAGAGGAGAGGGGAGAGGAAGCAAGAGGAAAGGAAACAAGAGAGGAAAGAGGAGAGGAAAGGAAACGAGAGAGGAGAGGAAACAAGAGGGGAGGAAACAAGAGAGGAGAGAGGAGAGGAGGAGGGGAGAGGAAGCAAGAGGAAAGGAAACAAGAGAGGAAAGAGGAGAGGAGAGGAAACGAGAGGAAAGAGGAGAGGAGAGGAAATGAGAGGAAAGGAAACAAGAGAGGAAAGAGGAGAGGAAAGGAAACGAGAGAGGAGAGGAGAGGGGAGAGGAAGCAAGAGGAAAGGAAACAAGAGAGGAAAGAGGAGAGGAGAGAAATGGAGAGAGGAGAGGAGAGGAAGCAAGAGGAAAGGAAACAAGAGAGGAAAGAGGAGAGGAAAGGAAACGAGAGAGGAGAGGAGAGAAACGGAGAGGAGAGGAAACAAGAGAGGAAAGAGGAGAGGAAATGAGAGGAGAGGAAACAAGAGGGGAGGAAACAAGAGAGGAGAGAGGAGAGGGGAGAGGAAGCAAGAGGAAAGGAAACAAGAGACGAAAGAGGAGAGGAAAGGAAACAAGAGAGGAAAGAGGAGAGGAAACGAGAGAGGAGAGGGGAGATTTATTGTAATTACATTTGGATGCAGCTGATAATAACACGCAGCTCAGTGGTTCCTGTCATCACACCACAATGAAACTCTCTCCACCTCCTTCTCCCCCTCTGTCACTTCACTCCTCTCCTGAATTCCTCAATCTGCCCCCCTCCTTCCTTAAACTCTCGTCCTCTTTCTCCCCTCCCCCTCGCTCAGCCCTCCATCCCTTCTCTGCCTCTATTGTCATCCATCTCTATTTGAAAGCAC
The DNA here is from genome assembly GCF_002814215.2 of Seriola lalandi dorsalis. NCBI lineage: Eukaryota > Metazoa > Chordata > Actinopteri > Carangiformes > Carangidae > Seriola > Seriola lalandi. The sequence continues at coordinate 727,799 of NW_019525451.1, forward strand.
TCATGTCCTCTTTTCTTTTTTTTTTAATCATCGGCACATATCCTCTGTTACTCTCCTCCCACCACGTGTCCTCCCCCACTCGCTCCTGTCCTCTCCCTTCATCTGAGCACGGCTGTGAGGCAGCAATCACCGCGTTCTTTGAAGTAAGTTATTACAACACAGCCAACAGGGATGTGAGCTGCCAACCAGCCGTATCGCAGCAGAGCAGAGCAGAGCCATCTTTATTTAGGTGGCCCACCCGCGTCGGCACTAATGACGGCGAGTTCAGGCGACGCTATAACCACCAGCCGTCAGTCGCGCTCCTCCGACTCGTCATTAGGATTCACGGCGGCCAATTAGGAATGTTTTGTGCACGGGAACGCCGAATGTAAAGGCTTCAGAACATACTACATGAACACATACAGTATGTACACGTGCGTGCTCCGATGCAATCCACGTTTAACACGGATTAAATAAATGATTAACAGGTAAAGTTAACGATTTGGGAAATATGCTCATTGGCTTCCTCCCTGAGAGTTAGATGGTAACCTGATATAAACAGCTGGATGAGAACTATGTGGTTTTAATGTAATTTGTCATTTTTTAAGTTACACTTTTTTCACCTTGGTGGTTTTCAACTCTATATTTAAAAACGGACGAAGGATGGAAGTTCTCAGAGAAACAAGCTGAGGAAATGTGACGACCTCACAGCGTCGGTGAAACTGCTTTATTCAGTGTTTCTGTTTGTTCTGGAGAGGAGGAGAAATTCAGCTGCTGGTAGACACTGAAGGAATCTGAACCAGGAAGCAAGAGGAAGCAACAACTCCCATGATCCCATGCTACTTCACAACATAACCCAAAGGTGTTCGAACCCTTCGTAAAACAGCAACTTCGATTTTTGTTTGTTCTTGTGAAAATATCTATTTAAAAATGAACGCTGAAGGAGGCGTGCGCTGAACTCACCCAGGATGGCCACCACCACGTCGTCTTTGAGGATTTCGATGGAGCCGCGGGAGACGAAGTAAAGCGCCGTGAGCACGTCTCCGCCGTGGACTAAGGTGTCTCCGGGGGGCGCGTGGGTGGTCTTGAACCTCATGGCCAGGGCCCGCAGGCAGCCTTTGGTGGCCCCACGAAACGCCTTACAGCCCTGGAGGAGGTTCTTGTTGAGGTGAAGGCAGATATCTGCCTGCAGGCACTCTGGGAAACCCTTCAGCACCTGAGTGTGGAACACGGGCCAGAGCACACGTGGTTATGGTGATTACATGCGATAAGGAAGTCGTGTTTTCTTATTAGAAACTGAGTGTTTTGATGTGAGTTTTGGTTTGGGGTGAAGTTGAAGGTCGAATTGACTGGATTTCCAGAGAAATTTGGTACAATTGCCACTTGTGTTCTTTCCTTCTTCTCAAAACCTCTCGTACTCCTGCAGTAAGAAACAGCCTGCCATCTTCCTCTGCACAGCTACACTTCAGTGTTTCACAGTCTTTTGACGACAGACAGGACAGAACATTCAGTGACTGAGAAGCTGCAGATAAGTGACAGCTCAAACTCCAAACACAGCCTCAGTATTTGCTGCGTCTGCTCTCTGTTTGTGATACTTCAGCACAGGTTTCACTGCCATGATGGAGGAAACTACTCTATGAACCATTACCTGGAGCATGCAAGAACAAAGAGAAGATATAATATTCAATATTCTGCAGGAATGAGTCCTAAATCCAGGAAATACTTTTAGCATTTTAACACTTCCTGTTCCCTCGTCATCAAGTCTCTGGGTTTATTTGAATAAATTAAATAAGCTCTCTTTACATCTCCACGGAACAAAACATATCAGGAGGTTATTTTCTGTAATAATCTAAAAGCCACTGGCTTTTAGCGGAGGGAACCAGGGTGATGCTAACTTCCTGGTTAGCCTACGAACAGCACTCTACACTCTGACTCATATTCTGCGAGGTAGTTAGTAGAAAGAAAGAAATATAAATATTGAAAATCGTGACCCAACCGTGATTGGTCATTCCTACCCGTCCGAGTTCGCCTGGGAGATAAAAATAAAATAATATGATAAGGACATTTAACATTTTGTTTATGTATAAAAACCAACTCATAAGACACTTACCCTTTAAAAAGACAAAGCACACAGACCGCTGACAAAACTAATGATCTAACGAACCGACTGTAAAGAACAATCTCTTGTCAAACTTTAACACGACAGACACAGGAAGGCAGGGAAGGACACAGGAGGGACAGTCGAAACAAGAAAACACATTTCTTATCTTTTGTCATTTACACATAAAACACAATGTGCTGATGACAAGAGAATCATGGGGGGGGTGGGGGGGTGCAGCCTGAACTGGTTCTCTGGCTCTGACAGGCTTTTCCAGAACAAAAACTGATCAGTAGATTTGGAAAGGAAAGACTGAACAACATTTGGCAAGCGCAGGTGCCACCACGGAGCGTGCAGCCAAGCCTCCCAACAGTGGGAGGGAAACCTGGCAGCGCCCGGCGAGGCTGAGCCCACTCTCACAGGCGTGATTCACTCTGTCTCTGGTACCAGATGAATATCATGGGGTTGTGGTTTTTTTTTTTTTTTTGAATACACAGATTTCATGCAAAATAAAAAAAAAACAAAAAGGCACCTCGAGGCAGGCCACATGCAAGTCTACCGCTGATAGACGATGACTGTGGCCTGCAGGAAGCATTCAGTGTTGATGTATGTGTGTCTCCTGCAGTTTAACTGGCATGCAAAAGTCCATCCTGTGAATCTACGATGTGGCATCATGTTCGTGTTTGTGCAGGTAAAAATGAAATAAAAACAAAAACACTGCGGGAACGTGCTCTCTAATAACATGCATGTAATGAAACCTTAGCGTTACACATCGTCTGTCTTCTGCACATTAAAGCTAAAGAGGAATAACTTTTCACTACTGATGTCAGCACGGCTACACGAAGCTCTACCACTGGCGGACAGAATTTTTGACATTAGTTGTGTTCACACATGTACCTCCTGCTCTTACCGGAGTGGTGGGGTCATTCCATTTGACATGAGGCAGACATGGAAGAGACAAACTTATATAAGTACCATGAACATCATCAGGATCGAGAAGTGCCGCAGTTACTGGAAGCACAAGCAGTAACCGCGGCTTTCATTTAACTTTGTGGCGAAGGCCGAACATTGTGAGTTTGCTTTTACATTGACGTGGTAACGGCATTTTTTTTTCGGGGACAGGACAGTTGAAACTCTTGAAGCAGACAAATCACAAAAATGAGTTTTGTAAAAAAGGAGAGAAGAAGCAACAGAAGAAAAGCAACATACAATCTTAAAGTTAAACATATTTCGTTTCCATTGTGAAAGAAAAAGAAAAAGAGGAGCTGGAGCTGAATGCAGCACACACTCCCTCTCGTACCATATTCATGTCGATGCCGTTGGTGTAGGTCCAGGCGTGTTGGAAGTACTCCTCCAGCCTCTGCCTCAGCGGGTTTGGGATCTGGTGGAAGCGGATGAACTCTTTGACCCGCAGCATCTGGAGGTGATACCTGGCTGTACCTGAATACAACCTCTGGATGATGGCGGACACGTTGCCGAAGATGCTGGCGTACATCAGAGCTGGGAGAGAAGCCACAGAGGTGAGTGTTGAGCAGCGGTGGCTAAAGCTGCTCATACACAGAAACCAGCTTCTTCTTCTTCTGGTTAATCCAAACAGAAAACTGTCTCAAGGAAACACCTACCTGATGCATTCAATCACTATCGTCTTATATCAGCCTTCAACATGTATTTAAACACGTCCCTGATTACAGAGGGTTTCAGCAACAACAGGGTTTTAACATCCTCTCTGAATGTACTTCCACTCAGCTGTCACTCACATCCGATGAGCATGACGCAGATGGAGAAGATCTTCTCGGAGTTGGTGTTGGGGGAGACGTTCCCGAAGCCCACACTGGTCAGACTGCTGAAGGTGAAATAGAGCGCTGTGACGTACTTATCTTTGATGGAGGGGCCCGAGCTGGGGTCGCTGTAGTTGTATTTCTTTCCTACAATGGATAAAACAAATAACACAGTTCATTACAAGTTTCTTTGGCATCTTCAAAATGAAACTCTGAGAACAGGAAAAAGAGAAAAGAACCACCTATCGACACCCCCAGGTTGTCCAGCCAGCCGATCTTGTGCTCCAGATAAGGCTTCTCCACGTTGCCAATCGCGTACCAGATGCACGCCAACCAGTGGGCGATGAGGGCGAAGATGCACATGAGCAGCATGAGGACGGCGGCGCCGTACTCCGAATAGCGGTCCAACTTACGGGCGACACGTACCAGCCGTAAGAGACGGGCCGTCTTCAGCAGACCAATCAGAGTGGTGGTCTAACGAGCAGAGGAAGACACAAGAACCAACATTTGTACATAAGTACAGTTCTAGAGTTCTTCACATTCGTCACCTGGTTTTATGTTGCTCCGCTTTTCCCTGTGAAGGAAACAACTCAGACCAGAGGTTTGCAGCAAAGTGCACAAGTTGTTTGTGGCCTTGCAGTGTCAGGGGTCAGGGGTCAAGGGTCAGGGTCGGGGTCATGAGAACGACCAGCTCAGGATTAAGGTTTCAGAAACATGTGTAGCTTCATCTTATTCACACACCACATGTCGCAGACACACAGACCAGACTGTGGATCATTTCCTGGATCACTCCCACTGGTGTAAACACATCTCTCAAGGACTCGGCGTCCCTCACCGCCAACATCAACCTCACCGACTGAGAGGTGGAGGCTCGTGGCTCTGGGCGGATCAGGAGCCGTCGGCACGGATCTGTGTGTAAATCCGCGAATGAGAACGCGAGGAAGAGTTTCGGCGTCTCATCTGTCGGCTGACGATAAGAGACTTCTGAACAAACGGCATGTGATGACGGCAAAATGAGTTTAGAGAAACATAAACATCAGCAGCTTGGAACCTTTGTCAAAGCCTTGACACACACGCACACACACACACACACACACACACACACACACACACAGATGAGACAAAAACAAGAATAGCATGCATACATTACAACGTACACACACACACATCCTTCTGTTCTGTTTAATTCGAAGCGCTTTAATCCTCCCGTCTCCATTTTCAAGCCTGACTAAATTAACACACGGACAGTGTGAGGGGTTGTGGGGTTGT
>NW_019525451.1:732972-755472 GCF_002814215.2 Seriola lalandi dorsalis
GGGCAGCATACAGCCATGACACATGCTCTATTAGTGTCGCACTATCAGTAAAAACAATAAGTGAGAGTTTGTGAACAGTATTAGGTCGTTCCATTCTCTATCTTACCTGACAATTATCCTAATATCTGCAGGGAAATCATCACTCGCAGCCTCCCGTGTTAATTGTGCCTCATGTCTATACTTGCGCAGGTGAGTAAATATTACCTGGGTTATATGGAGTAAAAGCAGGAAGTGGGGTTGATGAGGAGGTTTTATGTTTTTGAAGCGGGATGATTCATGAGGGAGGGTGTTTGCGTCTCCGTCTCTCAGGAGCGCTGTATCTGCTTCTGATGGGTCCATTAAAGAGCCTCCGTCCTCCCAATCTCCCCCCGAAATCACCGCCATCATTCACCGTCAATGTGCAGCTCGCCGTCTCACTGACGACCCAAACACTGAATAAATCATGTACAGAAAAGCGGATAAGAGCGTCATCTGTGAGGTGTAGTGCAGCCGGCGCCGTCTGAGCGACCTGCACAGATGACACAGCACACACATGGTATGTGGCCTGCACAGTGTATTGTTGATTAAAATCTGGGCTTACAGTGAGTCGGAGGCGTTTCAAGCTGAGGAGAGAAGCTAAAGCTCCCATTAGCAACCAGCTGTATAAAACATATCCGCTGAATATCCCTCTGGCCATCTGCCGCCGCGGCTCTGCCGGCTCGCATGGCCACTTTAAAACACCAAGAGTCAACCGAGGGCTGTGATGTGAACTCCAGATTTACGAAGTAATACACCGTCATTTCATGATTTCCTCCAAAGTTACTGAGACAGAAAACCCAACTAGAACATATGAAACCTCGGGCAGACGGGTCAGCAAGTTCAGTCGACCAATCACGAGCCAGAGATCCTCATTCTTTTTATTCTACATTCAACTTTAACATCTAAGTTTGATTTTTCTAAGGTTTGACAGTCACTGCGCTTCACTGGAAATAACTGGGAACACAGACGTCCTCGCACTTTGACCCCTGGTTGTTTTTGGGACCTCGCCGTGGAGTGACGTTTGTCAGCTGCACTGTAAATATCGATTCCCTGACTAATCAGAAAAATACGCTTTTAAATCTCCTGATTCTCAACGTCTTTGAATGTCACTTTTTTTTTTATTCGGGATCGATTGATTCAGCATCACTGAAAATGAGGGTCGGCCTTCGATGAATCCCCCAGAAAATAAATAAAGGTTGATGATGATGATGATGATGATGACACTGGATTGACACTGTTAAAGCTCAGTCCATCTGCACATGCACACACTCAGGCAGGTATATTAATGTTTGAGTGTGTGTTTCATTCCAGCAGCTGCTTCCTACAATCACCCTGCATCCTTTCTCTTTATTTTTTGTTTTTTTTTTGTAGCAAAGTTAAAGTTAAAGTGAATTTCTGCTTAAACCAAAGACACAGCAGAATGTGAATTGAATAAAAGTGGTTTAATTTGCATGAAACAATCGATCCGGCCATAAAAGACAACGTGTGCAAGAAGCTTTGTTAATTTAAATCAATAATAATCATCAACATCATCAGGTTTCTGCAACTGTTTGTTGATGTGAATGTGCTGACAGAGATTTTTCTCATGGAAGAAGTGTTGGTTAAGCTCAGATTTGTTTATGAGCAAAGAGAAAATAATATTTAAATTCTGGTTTAGAGCAAATTTTCACACCGAGCCTCCATAATTTGCAATTACTTCATATTTGGCCCCGACGTACACGCGAATGTGGCGGTAATAGGCAAATACTCTCATCTCATCACAACAGGACATTGATATGAAAATGATGGAGGAGCACAAATGGCTTCTGTAGGTAAATTCAGCAGCAGCAGCAGCAGCAGCAGCAGCAGCCTGCAGTGCTGCTGCTGCTGAGAGAGACGAAAAGAAAGAATCTCTCAGGGGAGATTTCAACCTGCTGTGTTCCTAATGAAATCAGCAAAAAAAAATTCTTAACATATTGTCAGAGATGGTTTCCAGGCAACAAAGGTGCACGAGATTATGTCTAAAAATAGTCGCTGTCTCTGCAGAGAGAGAGCCAAAATACCACACCTTAAAGACAGGAGCTAAAACTGTACGTGCGTTGTGTTATTTTCAGTTTCCTCACAGCGTTTCTGACACGGCGCCGCTGCGGACGACACGAGCCTCAGCAAAACGCCGCAGCAGTCATGTAGCTGCATGACGAGGACGTACATCGTGTGCCGCCGCCGCCGCCGTGCTGCTCAAGCTGTCTGCTCTTTTTTCCCCACCTGCCACTCACTGCCAGCCTCCGGCCACGGAGTCCCTCACAGGAACACACACCTAATGGCAAATAACGACAACACACTGACATCGGGGCCTCGCCCTCAACACACATCAATCTGATGTTTTTTTGTTTTTTGTGTGTGTGTGTGTGTGTGTGTGTGTGAGGGTGTGTGTGTGTGTGTGTGTGTGTGTGTGTGTGAGGGTGTGTGAGGGTGTTACATCATGTATCCTGGCATCTGGCATTTTCACACATATTCGTAGATGTATGTGTCTCCTCTGCTTTAGTTTGAAAACTTATTATTCAGAAATCACAGCAGGTGCTACACACAAAGTATTCCAGTGCTGCTGCTGCAGAGATTTACGTCCTTCCTCTGTTTGCTCTCTTGTTATTGCACTCTCCATACTGCTCTCTCTGAGCATTAGATGACTTGCTCTGCCATCTCCCTCAGACGTACACGAACAAATTAGTTTCTCGCAGGCAGAGTGGTTAGGGAGGCTGAGACCTTTTTAACAGATTTGGATAGCCCGGGGCGCTCCGGTCTGGACAGCCGAGGGAAGCAGATGTGACAGCCGAGCGTCAGATTGGTTTAGCAGTCCAAACATTCGAGGAAAAACAGCTCAGAAATACACGACTGCTGGAGCTGAGGCCTCACGCCGCGACACAGGAGTAACAGAGGAGGGGACTGACGCTCTGCAGCGCCGCCATGTAACAATGCAGACGAGCAACGTGGGAACGTTTGGGACTGTCAGCAGTATCAGGTGCATGTAGCCAAGGTAAACTGTCCCAACATTAGAAGAGATTCAGCCTCCTCTCTTTGTTATGCAGCAGTGCAGACACAGATGCTTATTCCCTCCACGATTAACTGTTATAATTCATTATATGAAGCTCCGTCAAAATGTTAATTAATCAATTACCTTGGTTTATGACCAAAAAACGCCAATTAGCACATATCAGCACGCTAACACAATGAGCTAAGACGAAGGTGAAGATGGTAAACATTACACTTGCTGAACACATTAGCATGCCAATGGTAAAGCCTCACGTAGCCGTTAGCGTGGCTGCAGTCTCACACTTAATGGAATTTATTGATTTAATACTGTTTGAATTACTTGTTCTATTTTCCCTGAAGTTAAAAAGATGAATCTCAAGGAGACTGAAGTGTAGAGAGAGAAACAAGGAGAAGAAGAAAAGGAGGAGACAGACGGTTTGTGAATTTGCTACTAAACTACTAAAAATTAGAAACTGAAATGTCTCATTTACAGAAGCTTTCAGACTCTTAACTCAGTAGTCTGTAGAAAGCCCTTTGCCCTCCGCTTCAAATCCTCCTGGTGAGTCTCTGCAGGCTTTGCACACCTGGGTTTGGGCAGATCCTCCCCGGCTCCGTCAGACTGTATGTGAACCATCATCTGCAGGTGTTTTTCTCTCTCTCTCTCTCTCTCTCTCTCTCTCTCTCTCTCTCTCTCTCTCTCTCTCTCTCTCTCTCTCTCTCTAACGGGTTAAAGTCTCGGCCACTCAAGGACAGACGGGGACTGAAGTCCCACACTGTTGTCTTGGCTCTTTGCCTCAAGATCATTGTCGTGCAGAAAGGTGAACCGTCGCCCTCAGTCTCGGGTCTGGAGCAGGTTTTCTTCAAGGACCTTCTCTGTATTTGGCCGCATTCATCCTCCCCCCCCCGTCAGATCGGACCGGTCCGTCTCTGCCAGATAACGTTTGGAGTTCTGCCCAATTGGTTTTAATTTCTGTCTCATCAGACCGCAGAATCCCCCCCTCCCCCTCCCCTCTCAGACTCGGTTAAATGCCGTCACAGCGGCTTCTGTCCAGTCACTCTGCAGTAAAGGGCCTGACTGACAGAGCGCCGTCCTTCCTCTGCAGAGGACGTCTGTTAGAGTGACCGCTTCCTCCCCCCCGAGCCCCTCCTTCACCTTATATATTTATCAATCAAGTCGATTTGCAACAGGTGGACTCCAACCAGGCTCCAGACACGAGTCAAGGATAATCAAAGCGCTAATGATCAAACAGGAAGCAGCTGACCACAGAAATGTGTCTGAATACTTTTCTAAAAAAAAGGAAGAAGAGATTTCAGTTTCTGATGATAAATTTCAAACGTTCACTCACCTCATCCGACCCTGAGCCGAAGATGAGCAGGTCAAACGGGATGGCGGCGACCATGTCTATGAGGAACCAGCCTTTGAAGTAGTGGATGGCGATCTTGGCCGGGTGGCTGACCACCTCCTCGTTGGCGTTGACGTACGTGGTTCTGAAGTTTATGAGGATGTCCACGATGAACATGATGTCCACGATCAGATCCACTACGTTCAGCGGCGAGCAGGAGTAGCCGCACTCCCGCCTCTTCTGCTCCTCGATGTCGTTGAGGAGGAAGGCGGCGGAGTACGGCGTGAAGATGGCCGTGTAGATGACCAGCAGCAGGATGAGCCAGTCCCACACGGCTTTGAAGGGGCTGTAGTGAAGGATGGTCCACTTGTCCATACGTGGCGTCTGCAGCTTGTACTCGGGCAGGACATCGGCGCCGAGAGACAGAACCTGAGGAGGAGGACGGAGACTCCATCAGACAAAATCAATTCATATCTTTGAGGGACGAGTCGTCTCATCGTGTTCGCAGCAGATTCTTCAACAATAGAAGAAGAAACTAGATTCTTATTTGGAGCCAAGGATATTTGTTTAAAGGGGCACTCAACTGATTCTGAGGAGTGTGTGTGTGTGTGTGTGTGTGTTTGTTTCTTTGGCGCCGAGGTGTCGTCATTCTAAACGGCGAAACCTCTGTGGTGTGTTCAAGAAAGTATTTTAAAGTCAGTAAAAATGCAAACGCAGTTCAGTATAAGCCAACGTGTATTAGCATTTCTGTGGCTTTGCATTGTTGTGCGTGCCAGTGGGAGGAATGACATCACGGCATATGGTCGGGTCAAGTAAAGGTCATGTTTGTTGACATGTGAGTAATCTGGCTCCAGCACTGTACATACTGTGCATACTGTACAATCCTAATGCAGCTCAATGGTGACCGGAGGCACACTCCTCAAAAATAAATCATTCATGTGAGAAACCGCTTCTAATCTAATAATTTCAACTACATGATGTAAATCATAAAGTTACAGCGACTCCTCGCGACTCCTCGCCACACAAAGATATCTGGGAACTTGTGCGAAACTTTGCAGCGACTGTTTATGGATTCTGTGTACTACTACTACTACAACAACAACAAGCCGCATAGAATCATGTTTCGCATCGAGCACAGTCCGAACTCACGTCATCGCCATTATCTCTGTTATTGCAGTTACCATACACACCCAAATGGCTTTTAACACCAATATTACAGCAGCGTCACGGACCATTTCGGATAAGAGTCTCAACGACTTGGAGGTAATTATAGGTGCGGGCAGAGGACACATCTATTCATCTAAGTGTCTGACACTTCAATAGGCAGGAATTTTCAGGCCGTGGCTCCTTCGCTGCTGATTATCGCAGCTCTGAGGAGGGAACACAAAGAGAGAGAGGCAGGTGAAGTACATGAGCGGCAAGGGCAGAGAGACAATTACCGAGTGCCAGCGAGCGAGGGGATGAAACAGAAAGGACTATTTTGGCATCCATCACTTATTGCACGTCCGCTTATCTCCGGCCTCGCACATCATACAGACTTAAGTGTTCATAATTGAATTGATCAGAAACTCCTGATGTGGGATAACCTTTGAAATCGACAGGAAAAATAAAAAACCCACCACGTACATCCAAAGGGAATGTCTTCTGTTGTTCATTAAAAGCGGGTGATTAAAATGCTTGTTTCATTACACTCACAAGTATACTATACATACTCTTAAATAAGTGTTCAAGCACAAAAACAAAAACCGCTTCACACAGATCTGTCTCAGATGACCGGCTCTGTCGTCGTGCGGTTTATGATCAACAGCGATGATTCGAACAAGATGGTAACTCTGCACCGCAGCAGCAGCTTCCGGCACGCACGGATACATTACCCCTCGGCCTGCTGGGAAGCCTGGGAGGACCGGTTTGGCTGGCAGAGCCGCGGTTCTGGATTAACGTGTCGTAGCCAATCTGCGTCTAAATAAAAGATCCCCGGCTTAATTATTTAACCTACCCACTGTAGCTACACTCGCTCGGCGCAAATTAACTCTCTGGTGGGATAACGCGAGGCTCGTTGAGCGTTTGGCTCGGCTTCAGACGACATGCAGATGAGCATTAGCTTTCTCCCCTTCTCCGGTTCTTCTGGGTCTGCGCTGTCGAGGGGGGGGCTATTATTTATAAAGAGGAGAGTTGTTTCATGTTTCTGCGCTCAGTCTCGTGGCCTCCATCATTAAAAATGATGCAGCGCTCCGATTCCTCACTCAGCTTCAGATAACCCACAGACGTTTAGATTGAGACGTTAATGGAAAGTGGCGGGGGCACCTGAGACACTCTGAGAAAACGCAGGAAACAGCAGGTGAGCTACAAGTCTGCCGATCGGCTTCCTGAGTGAACTCTCCACCTGCCTGCGGTCGAGAGAGAGAGAGAGAGAGAGAGAGAGAGAGAGAGAGAGAGAGAGAGAGACAGAGAGAGAGAGAGAGAGAGATCGCTGCTTTCAAGACATCTGCTGTCGCTTTGTGTTCCCCACAGCCAGGTATCTAGAGAGATGTTTACACACCCAAACTGTGCGACACGGGGATACACACGATCCATCCACGGCTTATTTATCTGTTTGTTAGTGTAATAACTTTAATGCTTCACGGCGTGTATCCACAGAAAACATGTTTCTGACACCGCGGCGCCCGACGATCTCCGAGCAGAGCGGTAATTGTATACCCGAGCCAGGGGGAGATAACAGTGTGGCGGCACATTAAATGGTATATTAACAGACGGTGCAGAGTGACAGGAAACACGAGGGAGAGAGTAAGAAGGGAACGAACAGCGATTCATGTCAGAATCAGAGCTGCCATCAGCCTCATGTAAAATCACTGTTATTATATAGTGTAGAGAAACTTGCTTGTATTATGAAAACTTCTGTGCTTTTCACTTCCTGTTTATTTGTGATTGTGTATCTTACCTGTTGAATGAATGTTTGTACATGCAGTGACTGGGCCCCAATTCACGAGCTTCTGGGGCCGGTTGCACAAAACACCTTAAGTTTTCTATTTAAATACAACACTTAAGGTTTAATTTCCCCCTTAGCAGAGGGAGCTTCTTAAAGGTGTTGCACAGAATCTCTTAAATAGTCCATAAAGTTAAGGCATTTGCAGCAACGAAAGAGATTTTACAGCGTTAAAATTCAACTGCATCATTAAGGATTTTTGGCCATGGTGTAGTTAAGACAGTCAGAAGTACCTTAAGGTCTTTACGCTTTAACTGACTTTAAGTGATTCCTTAAGCGTGAGTCTGAGATAAAGACAAACCTTAAAAGGCTGAAACTTAAGGATGTTTTGTGCAACTGGAACCAGAAGCGTATTGACGTGCCCCATTTTCCCCTATTGCCATTATCATGTTTGTGTGTTTTTACTTGTATTTTCTTCTGATTTGTGTGGAAGAAATGAATGAATGAATGAATGAATGAGTGAGTGCACACACACATCCCCTGATAACAAAGTTCCACACCGACTGGTCTTCAGCTCCTCCACTGCTGCCACATGGTCCAAAAGTCCATTAAAAGCACATTAACGAGCTGCCCCCTCTGCTGCTTAATAACTTTGACTTTCATGCTGCAGATAGGTCGTTGCAGTCGGCTCCGGCTCTGCCTCTGGCTCCGGTCGGAGACCTTCACCTGCAGCTGCCTTCCGGTGCAAACAGGGGTCGATTTCCGTGCCCTCTATCCGTTACATCATTAATGGGCAAAATGCAAAACTGAGACCTAATCAGTGGTTTGGGGAGCGGCTTTGGCGCCACCTCGGGGGAATACATTAACTTACAGTCCCTCCGAGCCGTGGCGGGGAAGGTGAGAATGACCTCTAACCCTGTCAGTAACTCTAGAATCGTGGCCTGAGCTCCGGACGCCGTCTGGCAGCAGTAAGAGGATCCCTGATTATCCGCCGCAAGAGACGGACACCTCCGCCGCTTTTACGTATCAGACCCCTTGAGTTTCAATTAATCAATCTGAGGCTTTACAGAGGGCAGCGTTTGTGTGTGTGTGTGTGTGTGTGTGTGTGTGTGTGTGATTTGTGCCGATAGTCATTGACATTACGGTGCACACTCTCTTTCCTCTCTGATCTGCAAAACATCAGATGGTCAATAAAACGGTGGAATGAATAACTTTATAAATTTATGTGCCGCTGAAACAAAGTTTTTTCCTCCTGTTACTTTTCTTAATTGTTTTTCTATTTTTAGCTTCAGGAAACAGAAGAAAAGTCTCAATAATAACATGGAGGAAAAACTCAAATCCCCCCAGCAGATGGTTGGATGACGGATTTCATGCAGCACTGATAATAATAATAATAATAATAATAATAATAATAATAATAATAATAATAATAATAATAATAATAATAATAATAACACATACGGGGTGTGAAGGATTTTCTGAACCGGCCCCATCCATCAAACCACTTTTAACCAGTGGATGCTATGACGCTATGTGAGACTATGTGAGTATTTGGATTCATGTTGTACTTTCTAAATATGGAAATATCACATGTTAAGAGCTTTATAAAGCCTTGTATTTACATATTCATGTACAAATGTTTGTGCTGGAGGCTCCGTGTTTGTCCCGTGAGCTGCTGTTTACCTGGATTTTAAGGCTTTTACCTGTGTGACCTTGTCGGTGACGTTGTGTGTGCGGTCTTTGACTTTTGGGGCGATGATGGTTTTCTCGGAGGAGGGAGGCGAGGGGCACTTCTTCTCGTTGTTGGCCTCGGAGAAGTTGAGCGTGATGAGGGGGATCTTGTTGATGGTGCTGTACCTGTTGAGGTTGGAGTCGGAGGTGGAGCCGAGCAGGCTGGACTTGATCTGGCTGAGCGGCCCTGAGGAGAGAAAGCGACGGGTGTCATCGTTAAAAAGCCGCCACATCTCGCGCTGCGGCCGGCCTACTGTTGATCTATAACAGACTTTGTGATTCGTGGATATCAGAGAACAGGCTAGTGTTCATTTGATCGTGGTGACATGGCTCGTGAGGATGGAGTGGCCTTTACTGCTGGAGTGAGTTCAACCACAACACACACACACACACACACACACACACACACACACACACACACACAGATACTGAAATACAAACTCTGCACCCTCCGATTGACCCGTCTAGGATGAACAGGCCTTTTTACAGTTTCTCATTAAAAGATGATGAAGAACAGCGTCGGTGGAAGAAAGGAATGATTCGATGCACAATCAAAGAAGGCGATGTCACCTCATCTATCTGTCTGATGGAGCCTGGACATAATGAGTGTGCCGGTGTTGTGCAAGTTCACACTTCAAGAGCTACAGCTCAGAGTTCACGTTCACACAGTGATCTAGTTCACGTTCATTTCCTCCTACTCATCCATCCCAGCCTCAAATCACTGCAGCTTCTCAGGCTACATGAACTCTAAATTACTGATTACTTTAAACGATTAGAAAAACCACAGTGAGTCATTGTTTTATGTGTTTGTGCTGTCAGTTTGACTCAGGTGGAGTTAAGGTTTCCTTAAGACTTCTCCTTACAATGTTCATTTAAGCCATTAAAGACTAATATAAGGAGAAAACCTCAGTTAAACCGTTGCACAAAAGACCTTAGTGACCAAAGTAAGGACAAAAACTAAGACTGCCTCTGACACTTTCCTAACTGCATCATGACCAAAGGTTTGGTGATGAATGAAGGAAATAAACCTTTTATACTTTCTGTGCAACACCGTTAAGTAACTCCCTCAGGTAAGGAGAGATTAACCCTCAAGTGTCTTACGTAAGTAGAAAACTTCAGGTGTTTTGTGCAACCGGCTCCTGACTCCTTTGATCATCATTCCCTCAGATATTTCTAAATTTAGAGTTTGATTGGTTCATAAAAGTATATAATATAACACCCGACACGTACTGGGCGTCGTAAACCTTCGCCTGAAGCCGTTAAACCAAAACAGTTCTTCTTCTTCTTCTGGTCTTTTTGGTTAACTACTGACACGTTCACGTTCATCAGTTGCAAACGGAAACGTTCAGTTCAAGCGTTCATGCACAACACTGATGAGTGCGTCGCAGCATTGATGAGATGTTCCCTCCTTACACTACGTGATGTTCCCTACAGCTTCACAGCATCATCATAACATGTGACCCTGCCTGTTGTGAACATTCAACACTGCGACAATACGTGACAGCACTACACACACCACACGTGGCCCAATGTGGGTGATTAAAAGTGAAAAAGAGAAAGAATTGCTGATTCAGTCATGTGAACCAGCGGAGGAAAGTTGAACTGTGGGTTCTTTAGTTTGTTTTCTTTTTCCTCCCTTTTTTTTTTTTTAACAAAGTACAGCACAGTGATTGAGTCAAGGACGGAGAAACACACAGCTGAGGATGAGAGATTGCATGCGCAGCTTCAATACATGCCACAGTAAGGAAACATCACTGCAGTGGTGGAGAAATAACTGAAAAGGAAAAGCTGAAGCCATACCCCCAGCCATCCAGGAGCGAGACACTGGCAAACCAGGAGAGAAAAGAAATAGGAGGTAAAGGGGAAAGTGGGATTATGGAGAGGTGGTTGGATTGAAGGGTCAGACATTACTTAAAATATCACATTATGCATTTATTCAGGAAGTAGAGCTGTGGGAGTCGACCCCTTATCTGTGACGCTAATATTACAATAACATCAACATTGGTCATTTATACCTAACGCATCAGGTGCAAATTAACAAGAGCTCTAGAGAAGCAGTGAGCGTATTTGGTCTCCATGCAGCATAAGCACTGCTACAGCTCCATTCATTTCATAAGGGGAAAATACGAGGGTGTGGAATTTAAATGGGAACACAGTCGGGTCTCTTTTCATTCACTAAGACACGGCAACAGGGAACCAGAGGTTGCGCAGACGAAAACAGAGGTTGCAGGCGGTGGGAGGTATCATCTTGTGAAGCTTCATTGATTTTTTCTTCAATGAACAAAAGCAGGAGAGGGATTTAATGTGTTGCTTCATGCAAGTGCGTGCAGAGGTCAGTGTTTTCTTTTTTTTTCCCACTGAGCCTTCCCCTGGGCGACTGGCGGGGGTTCAGCAGGCCACGTGCACTGGGACTTAGTCATTTAGTGCTGTGCCAGTGTTTTGAGGCTCCAGACCAAGAGCTTAACAAACACACCGTCAGTCATCCACCGAGGCATTTGCATTCGACATAAACCTCAGCGATGCAGAGAAACTCATGCAGCAAGCAAAGCTTTACGTCTTATCCAACGGACGTGCGGAAATGTACAATCTCAGGATGCGGCGGGCTGCCGTTCGTTACCTTTGATATTGCGCCCGTTGTCTGTGACGACGGCATCGCGGGGTCGCAGAGGGAGGAAAGAAAGAGGGGAGTGGAAATGAGGGAAGAATCTCTGATGTTCTATCATGACAAATGGGTGCTGGCATTAAACCGCCACTAGTGTCCCCATGAAAAATTCATTACAGTGAAGTAGATGTATCACTGTGTCAGCCACTGGGAGTCATCTGAAGGAGGGTTGTAGATAAGGGGGTGGCTGTAGACTGATTGGCCTGGAGGAAACCAGGCCAGTCTGGGCCACTTCTTCCCCCGACCGAAGCGGGGCCAAGAGGCTAATAAGTGATTTAGACTCGAGGGAAGATCAATAGCACCCAGTATAGATAGTGACTCACTATAATGCTGATTAAGGGACTGGCACGCCACATCTCCCACCTCCTATTTCAGGACCGCGGGGAGGTTGGTAATTAATAAAGCCAAATTATATCATTGTGAGTAATGAATTTGTTTTATTGGTCCCCTCATGTAAAACACAACATTTGGGTATCAGCCACAAGAAAATAGTGTTTCAGCCCGAGCAGTGGCCCCTGCCACGTAGGGTCGACATCCTACATTAAGGGCAAACTAGCAGAAGACTCCTACCTTCACTGGCGTGTCTGTCTCTGAACGCCATCTTGGAGTTGGACCCACAGCCTTCCATGTCATGCACTGAGGAGGCTCTGCGAATACTGCACACACTCTCTCTGGAGGGGGTTGGAGTGAGGCCCGGGATTGACGGAGCGGCGACGAATGTGTCCTGCTGGCTCTGGTGTTGGGTCTGGGCAATGGCCTGGTCCTGGTATATCCTGTCCCAGGGCCCCTTGGGCGACGAGTGGTCCAAAGGTCCCGAAACGGGGGTGGAGCAGTGGCTGGGGCCGATGAGGGCGCGGGTGTCGTTGGCGTAGGAGGGACTGCAGCTCTCGCGGGTGGTGGGGAGCTGGTAGTCGTGCGTGGCCACCGAGCCGTCGCTGTGGCGAGGGGAGTCCACCATGACGGCGTCGGGGTCCTCCTGCGGCAGGGACTGCTTGCTGATGCCCAGGAGAGGTAAGGCCGGGAAACGGAAGCGAAAGAATCTCCCTTTCCCTGAAGTAGAGAGAGAGGAATGAGAACGAGATTAACGAGTGTCACACCGGATCTATTACCGTCACATTAATCCATAGCAACATCCCATCTGACCGCAGTTTATGGCGAACAATAACACCGAGTGTGCAGCGCCCTTGGGCGACACATAAACATAAGTTCTGAGGCAGTGGATGGTTAAGTTACTCAATTATCACGAAGTTATTTGCTCGCAGTGAGACCGAAAACAGCATAAAAACAGAGTGCAGTGTTTTTTAATGAGCCGCTGGGATCCACACAACCCCCCCCCCCGACCGACCTTGTGTTGCGTGTTCCCGGTGTGTTTGTACCACAACTCCTCGCTCGCAGTCCTCAACATCCCTGCTGATATCTCCTACTCGTTTGCCAATAGCGCTGTAAAGTCTGCCAATGCGGCTTTCTTAAAAACACCATGGCTGATCAAAACAAATGCCCCATTCCGCCTCAGGCGCGAGCTCAATCTTCAATTCCCCCTCAATTATTCACGAAGGAGGACATTTGCTGGAATATTATAATGGTAAAGTGCACAGAGGAGTCGGACCTATGAAGGATTACGTGCAGGATTTTAATGAGTGATCGACAGCTCCTGTGGAGATGAAGGAGAATATATTCGATATTTAGGATGCAGGAAAAGGAAATGCGAATGTAGTTACGTTTTAATTAAAGTCTGTTCAGGTGAACGCTACGTTACATACGTTCCACAAATAAGCTGCGTCTAACAATATCTGCAAACATGTCATGAGAGAGACGGTCGCGCTCACACGATTTCACATATGGACGGCAAACTGTGTCATGCATGTTGTGAACCATTTACTTGTCTGAACATATGTCACACATATCACAGTCTTCCTGCCACGAGGCGCACTGAAAAATCAAATGAAAACCTGTGTCCATGTGTAGTGTGATTATAGATCAGCTCTAGCTTCTATATTAATACTGTGAAAGTATCAAAGCCTCAGTCCACAGAGAAATGCACACAGCCTGTATTCAGAAACTGAGCCTTAAAACCAGCCGTCAGGACTTCTGGAACTTTGTGATGTCACAACAAAGCAGTCACCAAGCCCCGCCCACCTGGACCCACAATCCAAACCTTTACAGGATTTGGTTTCTCTGAGTGTTTTTACCTGAAATCTGCTATATTTTTATTGGATCACTCAGAAAACAATCAGCCAATCAGAGGAGCCTCCTCTCTATCAAATCAGACAAAAACTGAACATATGTCCTTTATTTGACAGTAAACAAACACAGTTACAGTACACTTAATATTTGCTGTAATTAGAAACGTAGACGTATCGTTGTGGCTTCTAATTACAGCCTAATTTAGGTGTATGGTGTCTAATTAGGGCACGACTGTTTACTGTCTAATTTAGAGCATATTTCTAGTTTGTGTCTAATTTGATACGAAGTGCAGACTGTTGAGTCTTGTTAAGGTGCCATACAATAAAGTGCAACCTTCTCACTTCTCTTGTATTTCGCTTGGAAAAACTACAGCGGATTGTATTCGACCCCACGTTCAACTCTAATATCTGTAGCTAAGGACGCTTTCAAAGAGACAACAGGTGATGAAACAGAAAATAGATCTAATGTTTAAGGCTCAGCAGGAACAGCATCTTTATCTTCCTCATTGCCCCGTCCATTAGTCTGAGAGTGACACAGAGCAGAGAGAAAAGGAACTAATTTTAGACAAAATGCTGCACGTCTGTTTGGGTCAGCGGAGTGTGTGTGTGTGTGTGTGTGTGTGTGTGTGTGTGTTTACAGAAAGTCTCCAGCCAGATGCTGATCATGCCGGAAATGATAATTTGCATGTAATTGGTGAGTCAGTGCAGGATCTGAACCCGCTGCTGCAGTATGACTAAACAAGTCATTTATCCCATGAAATTAAGTCGTATCGGCGTTCACAGTTGGATCTGAGCTCGGTGCTGTAAGGCCGCCGATCAAAAGCAACACCTGACTCTTCATTCTTCATCCTGAGGCTGATCCTGAACCAGCAGACCCCCCCTTTATATGCCTGACAGTCTGTTTAGTGTGCACTCTCCCTCATGCACCAACACTGACATCTTTAACAAGTGCAGCTCCACACCATTTCACATTTCTGACAGTTCGATTTAACTGTTGAAATCACCAAATAATGTCTGGTATCTCATGAGCATCCACATGCTCTGGGCTTTGTGCCCGGACATAAAATCATATATATATATATATATATATATATATATATATACACACACACTGTATATAAACATATAAGCCATAAATCTTTTAATTAGCTCATAATTCAGTCACGATTTCACGGCGCTGAGAACATTGTACGCAGCTATATTTAGTTGTGATACTGAAAGGGCTGAACCTTTGAGTGCTGTTACTGGGTTGTGTGTGTGTGTGTGTGTGTGTGTGTGTGTGTTCCCTCACCCTCTCCAACCCTCTCAGTCTTTCCCTGCAAAAACTCACCAGCGGCTTTACACAACCAATGGACGCAGAGTGGCCCTTGTTGCTATGATACCAGATAGTAATATTTGCATTGAATATTAATTGGGCCCTCAGATCCCCGTGAAATGTCTTCCTGTAATGTGAGCATGATTCAGATGTCAGGGGAGAAGTGGAGGGAGAATAATAAACCTTCGTCCTCTAGTAAAAGTGGGACAAAAACAGCTCTGTGTCTTTTTGTTTCTGTCTCTTGTTCTTGTGGTTTCGCTGACGTTAAATTAAAACAAAAAAAGCAATAGTGCAGTTATTGTGTTTACTAACTGATTTGCATGAAGTGCTTTTTTTTTACCTTAAGGAGTGTTTACCTGGGCTCCCAGTTCTCCTGTTACTCACCAGCTCCAGAGAATAACATGCAATTAAAGATAAAACACACCTGTTCACTCTGGTGTTTTTCCCCGCTTCTTCTCTTCTAAGTTTCTTGGGAAACAACATTTGAACCATCGCGGTGGTTGAAACGTTGTCATGCTTTTCACATAACTACTGCATGAAACTGGTGCGGAGGAGACAGGTGACTCTGTGACTGGACGATTTAAGTGTGCCGTCCTGAATAATCACTGCAGGGGAAATGAAAGCTTTCTTTTGGTTTGACAGTGAAATGCTTTTCAAGTCTACGGTTACAGACACTAATGGTGCGACATGATCGGGGGGGGAAATGGCTGCTGAGATGAGCCGACAACTCAGGTGCATTTAGGTTGTTTAGCTTTTAGATTGATATTAAATTCAAATGTCACAGAATCAGGCGTCTGAGTTTTTAGTAAAAGATGAACTGTGTTTGTTCCAGTTTACAGTTTATATTCTGATCAGACTGAGAAACATTTGAGCTGTTTCAATCAACGAGCTAATCTGAGCCGCTGTCTACCTTTAGCATGAGGTTCATTCTGCCCCTCACTTCCCTGCACAGGTTCGCTGCTGGATGCTGACTGAGTGTTCTACTTCTACCTCGCAACAATAATAATTAAGGACCCGACCGCATTAAAATAACAGATGTGCTAAATTTGGCTCAGCTTTTTCCAGGCTACTTGATCTGAATATCTGAGGGTCCTCATTCCAAAACATGTTTAACTAGGAAAATGCAACTCCTGAAACTGGCATGAAGCGATCCACAAGAGAGGACACGAACTAGGACTGAATGATTAATCAAAAAATATCAATATCCAAATCATTATTGGACCATTAAATGAAGCATGGTGGTGCTACAGAGACGCCACAGTCTCCAGACGTGGAGGAACATGCTTGTTTGGTACAAACTCCGACAAAAACATAATTATTTTCATGTTATTTTTCAGTGAAAATAAAATGCTTGTGATGATTTGAACTGTTGAAAGTGACAGTCAATGCCGGTTAATGAGAAACTGCTGGCGTGACGCTTCGTGCATTGCTTTGAGCTAATAATAAAGACAAGGGATGACAGATTCAATAACTCATTAGCATCAGCTCTTAGTGAATCCGTGTATTTGCCCATTTCACCGTCAGACCTCAGAGTCACTCACCTGTGTGCCCAAATAATTTTCTAATTTGCCACACTCATTACTTATTCATTATAACAAATTTTCCCCGGCACATGCAGCCGAATGCTCATGGAGGAGAGCAGCACCGCGATGCTCACAGACCGAGCTGGACTCACACAGTACAGAGAAGAAAGCATCAGGTTTATTTGAACTGGTACTGATCTACTAGAATATCCTCGGATCAGACCTCAGGGTCGGCTCAGAACATCCCTGATAATAAAATATATGAATCGCCAAACATATCCTGGTGTTCCTCTAGAAATCAGCGAAGCATTTCACACTTCCTCCTCGTACCCACTCGTCTGGGGGCCCCAGTTGAGAACTATAAATTAAATTGCCTGCGAGAATGGTCCCGCTCAGGCACATCAAAGCACAATGGAAGAATCCTGGCTGGTTTCAGAATGAATGGATCGTCACCGAGCGACAAAAGCAATCAATAAGCAGCGGCTAATGCATGGCTGCTCATCCCCCAGAAGGAGCCGGGATAATGCAACACATGGATCATCAAATCGCTCCATCCACAGTCCACAGTCACACCGTAGAGCTATTCCTCAGAATAGTAACACTGTAGGTTTCACCGAGTTTAATTTACATCTGTTGCACTTTCTTCTTCTCTGATGTTTTAATTATGCAGTTATTCATAATTTGTGACCTCTGTCCGTCTGCTGGTAAAAAAAATAAAAAAGTGCAAGACTAGATCTCTGGAACTCTCTGATGGAGGACTGCGATGATTTGAAGCCAAGAAATACTGACTCTCTCCAGTGGTCCCTGACGTGGCAGAGGGAAAGAGACTCGACCTTCTAAATAAATCTGGACCTCACCGCCAGAGAGGCGTGAATAGGATTTAAGGCGCTCCATATTTTCATCTTCTGATCCATAAGAAGATATATTTGTGGTTTTAAAGAACCAAAAACCATCTTAGTGTAGTTTTACATCTCCTCTCTCACCGGTGAGCCAATCAGAAGAGAGGAAGCTCTGAGCCTCTCTCCTGATTGGCTGACTGTTTTGTGAGTGATCCAATAAAAATAGCAGATTTCAGGTAAAACACGCAGAGAAACCAAATCCTGCAAGGTTTGGATGGTGGGTCCAGGTGTGCGGGGCTTAGCAACTGCTTTGTTGTGACATCACATTGTTACAGGAAGTCCTAACAGCTGGTTTTAAGGCTCAGTTTCTGAATACAGGCTGTGTGCATTTCTCTGTGGACTGAGGCTTTGATACTTTCACAGTAATAATATAGAAGCTAGAGCTGATCTATAATCACACTACACATGGACACAGACCTTTACACTGGATGGAGCTTTAACTCATAGAGGACTGCTCCATCAGGGAATTACCCTCATGCTTCAGCTGAGCAATTAGTTCCTTTAGAAAAGTGGAAGAGGAGGGTTTTACCAGTGACATGTTGCACAAATACATGAATACACACACTCGCACATTGAAAAGCTTATCTGCTCATGCATGTTTTGCAAGTTGTCTGAGCGTACACACAATCCATAGTGGACACAAACACACTCACTTACACTCGACACATACAGCTCCCTACTCTTTTCACCAAACACCCCGTGAGGCAACAGTGCGTTAAGGACCTCAACCAATTACAGTCATCTAGAGGTGACCCCTGGTCCTCCGTGCTCCTGCTTTATATGTCACACACAGCAAATGGAGAAAGAGAGAGAAACTGAAGAGAGAGGAAGGATCAAGAGCATGTTCAAGAACACCACTGGGGAATGGCATTATACACTATTACACCGACAGCTCTGGGAAGCCGAGCGCTCCCCAGCACTGCTCCACTAGTTCATCAGGCCATCCTGGCAAGCTATGAGCTATAATTGGGCCAGACCTTTGAGATGATGACAGGCTAACACATCAGTGTCTGCTAAACGCTGGTGTCAACATGCCAAAGGAGCTGTCTGGGCAGAAACTTCCTGCAGCTGCACCGGTGATCGCTGCTGCAAGTAGAAGTCAACGCGCAAGCTGTGCATCGCCACAAGTTACATACCGGGTTTATGCTGCAGCGGCAAGATGCTAAAGAAATTAATCAATAACAGCACATGGCAGGGAGTGAAAGATTAATATCAGGGTTGTGTCAAAATTTCAAAAGTCCCATTTTTTAAACTTTTCATGTGTTGATCCATAAGAATATACATAAGATATACATACTTAATACATAAATAAATGCAAAATAAATACATTCTAGTAATGAAAAAGGCTATTTCCATATTTATATATTTATTTATTTATGCATTTATGTGATTATTCATTTCTACATTTATTCAATTATCTATTTATGCATTTCAAGATTTAATTATGTATTAATTTCTACATTTCTACATGTATTTATTTATCTCTGTGTCTGTATGTTATTCGGGGGGGGGGGTACGGCCTCAGTCTAAAGCTGGATTGGTTATTGGTTATAGCGGTTGATCGACTGGACGGATCTAAGACTTCTGCCTTGACGTGACTCGTACAGAGACTCCAGGTAAACACTCAGGCGATGACTGCTTTGTTGTGACATCACAACGTTACAGGAAGTCCTGACGGCTGGTTTTAAGGCTCAGTTTCTGAATACAGGCTGTGTGCATTTCTCTGTGGACTGAGGCTTTGATACTTTCACAGTATTAATATAGAAGCTAGAGCTGATCTATAATCACACTACACATGGACAGACACCTTTACACTGGATGAGACCTTAAAGAAACACTGATGATTGGGTATAAAAAAAATGCAAAATAAAAACTTCATTCTCTCCATCCAGTGTTTGTCTTGTACTCACGCTGGTCAGCTTTGGAAGGTGAGGTGTGATTGAGTCTCTCCAGTGAGTCACTGCTGCCTTCGTCCAGGATGTAATCGAAGTTCAGGATGAACATCATGACCACGCCCTCCTCGTTCTTCACCGGGATGATGTGGGTGGCGCAGAGGAAGTTTGAACCTAACCAGGAGGAAATTTAAAAAACAGTCAGAAACGGGTATTAAACTTTACCTTTTGTGTTTGATTGATTTCTTAAGTGACCCGCCGCTATCAGTTATAAAATCCAGAAATTACGAGCCCCATCAATCTTAAAGGAAAGTGTGCCTGATTTAAAATTCATAACTTTTTTTGTCCAAAACAAAAATGAACAAACCTGATCAAAGGCTCAGCAGCTTTTCAGATACAGCACAGTCTGACCCTGGAGCTTTCCATTAACACTCTTTGAGATTCAAACGTCTTATTCCAGATAAAGCTGTGTGTGTGTGTGTGTGTGTGTGTGTGGAGAGAGGCCTAGCAGAGAAATGAGGGTGAAAAGGTCAAGAGGTCCACTGAGAGGAAAGCTTCTGGAGCTGAATGATTTCATCTATTCAGACATCCTCCTGCACCCAGGTAGCAAAATAAATCCGGCCCATACTTGGCCCACATGCTTGTTTCTCCTTCTGGCCCGGTATACGCCCGGTTCCATCACTCTGCCCAGATGTGAAAGTGTACGGGCCAGGCATATGTTGGGCCAGGAGTTTCAGGTACTGTCCTGCTAATCGCTACTTCACCTCATGCTAACATTAATGTAGCGTATCATCCTGCGTATCATTATGTATTCATTCATTCCCCTTAGAAAACATCAACCACAAATGTTTCTCAATTTCCATAGTTCTCTGGCAGAAAAAATTAATTGCCCTTAGTTTTTAAACCTCGATTATTAGAGTTGCTGTTGGCTCCGCAGTGGGAGGTAAATTTAATGCAACCCTGCTCATTGCTAATGCCTCATGTCTAATGTTCCTCATTTATCAAACAAGCAGACAGGAGGTTAACAGAAGTAGAGGCGTTGCACCATTTATAGCAGCTACAAATAAATATTCCAACAGAGAAACAAAGCATAGTTGATAAGACGCTTAAAGTAGCCTGACTCTGGCTTTATTGATAAGTTGAGGATGAAGCGGTGATATCACGAGCATTAGCTAAATGGGAAGTGCAGAGGCTATGACCAGGATTACTCGTGTAGAAAATGAAATGTATATTAAGTTTTTAAATAATGAGCACGGACAATCTCTGGAAGATGCTCTCCCTCACATTAGGCTCTAAGTCCTGCTGTCACCACCAGGCTATTTATAGCTCACCCAGCAGGCACCCGGCCTACGGCGCTTCTTTTCTGGGCGAACACAGAGACGCAGACACGCTGCTGCACAAACACACTCGCACTGAAATCCCGACTCCGCTCGCATAATGTGCAAATACTCCACACGCACACGCACACACACGGAAATAAAATGATGGCAGGATACAAGTCTTTGCTCTAAAATCCTATTGTGCAGCAAAATAACACCCAACTGCTTCCCCACACTGGGGTTTGATTTATGTATTGGGGGAGCACTGATTCCGCTGGGCTAAGCAGTATGCTGCCCCTAATAGTACATCAGTGTCACCATGAGTGGATGGAGCCATTAATTTCAGTCAGAGGGAGTTGGGGGGAGGGAAGGGGGGAGGGGGGGGTTGCAAGCTGTGTCACACCTCCTCTGCCTTTAGTGACAATATGCAAAACAAGTCCATACTCCAGGAGCGGCCTCGCTCTCATGGCTTTCAGGAATTATCTAACCGTGCAGAAGCTCGGAGGGAATACAGAGTTTACAGGGCCTTGAATATCAGGAGGATTTAAAAAGAAAATATGTTTTACCTGTAACTTATGTTATTTTGAATTCTTGTATTTCACTATGAAAAACTTTGTAGGTAATAAAAAGCCCTCGACTTTATTTCAGTGTTGAACCCTTGTTATAAAAATACAAATGTGTCTGTCTCCATGGAAACAAGTGAGCGCCGCAGAGGATCTTCAGAGAGCTTTATCCTGCTGTCGGTTTATGGAAAAACTCAGCAACAAAGTGGACACATTTCCAAACTGTACATTTAAATTTCAAGTTAGTTAAAGAGACAGTTGGGGTTATTTGATGTGGGGTTGTGTGAGGTACTGAAAAAAAAAAAAATACACAGAAAAACCCACAGAATAAAAAACTAATATGAGTTGAAGTGTACGTCCTGCTGCTTCTCTAAACTGGGAGCGGCTGATCTGAATCTACGGCAGGTAATACAATAGAGAAAAACCAAATAACCCGAACTATCACTTTAACTTTTAACACTCGAGACAGAATGAAACATGAAATTACAGCAAGTGGATCCACCTGAATTCAGCGACATCAGAGGCTGTTTCCCTGCAGCGATGCTCACAGGTACAGCACACACAGGAAAGCTGAACTCAGAATCATTGAATGTCTCCCCTGTGGTTCAGTCTCTATGTGTGTGAGGCAACACACACACACACACACCATACAACACAAACTCCTTCATATCACCTCACACTGGTATGCAAATTTACATTTATCATTCATAGAAACTACATGAGTACAGACATAAAGTAGGTCCAATACACAACATACATTCACTCACACACACACACACACACACACACACACACACACGTTACAGAGTGCTTAGTGCATGCCTCAGGAGGGGACATACCCCAGCTTTTGTGTTGCATACCAGTGTGAGCTGTGAGCTGTGTGTGTGTGTGTGTGTGTGTGTGTGTGTGTGTGTGTGTGTGTGTGTGTGTGTGTGTGTGTACTAAAAATAAGCCACTTGGAATCCATAGGCATTTATAATTCATAGGCGCTAAGTATTATGTTCTAGAAAGCATAATGGTTGGACTTGTTTAGGCAGTATGAGAATGAGAGGAGGCTTGTTGGTTCTGTGTGTTTGTGTATGTGTGTCTGTATGTGTGTGTGTGTGTGTGTGTGTGTGTG
>NW_019525451.1:756501-763390 GCF_002814215.2 Seriola lalandi dorsalis
CCCCCCCCGAATCAAATCTACAGTCATGGATGGTTGGACTAAAACAGAAGAAGCAAAAACAATCTGTTCTTTTCTGGTCTCCGATCCTCTGAGGGCGGCAGACGGAGGAAAGCGCTGACTTGCAGTTTGACAAGAGAGACGGAGAATGTGAAACTTTTGTCGAGGTGAAAGTGAGTTGATAAACACAGAGCTGCCAGTCATCCACATAAATAGCACAAACTCCTGCGGAAGCACACATATATATATATATATAGAGGGCTTGATAAGCCTGGTAGCACATTGTTGCACTAGTCTGGTGTGTCAAAGTCAAGCCACAAGCCTTAAGCCTGAGAGGAAACGTGGGTCTTATCGATTTAAACATTTTCCACTCGGCTTCATTTCCTCACCGACGCGGTGCAGCCCACCTGGATTAACAGGACTACCTGGTAATCTGTTGCTACACAGATGGCTCGGCAGGATGACAGCACAGCATGGCACCCAGCGCACACACACACACACAATATGCCAAATCACAGCGTGCTGAGGGGTTCTTTAATGTTTTCAGACCGAAGCTGCGGTTGTTGCTCTTCCCTCTCTCTCTCTCTCTTCTCAACACTCTGGATTCAGTTTTAACTCCGCGTGTGAAGACCTGATCTCGATTTATCAAAGTCACCTCCACGCCAAGTTGTTTTTTTTTTTTTGGACAAACTACTTGGATGACTCGTCCAACCGAACACATTAGTCGTGGAATAAACACAATTATCTGTGCAGGCAGACGCGGACAAATGTGGCGACTCACCCAAAACACAGGTTGATATTCTGCATATAAGAAACTCAGGTGACCGGAGGTTTGTTTTCT
This sequence comes from Seriola lalandi dorsalis, assembly GCF_002814215.2. Lineage (NCBI taxonomy): Eukaryota > Metazoa > Chordata > Actinopteri > Carangiformes > Carangidae > Seriola > Seriola lalandi. Next base: position 757,340 of record NW_019525451.1, read on the forward strand.
ATTCGACCTTGAGGTTTGGACTGACAGCAGCACCACTGCTGGAGCCCAGGACAGAGGTCACATGAGGACAGACTTACACTGCACTGATACACCACTGACCAACTGTTCCCACAGAGCTGTGTCTTCATTAAACAGAGCTATCCAATACACCCCACACACACACACACACACACACACCTATGAAAATACCCCCCTGTTCACCTCAGCTGACTGATCCTGCGCCTCCTGCCACCTCCTCTTCATTTTCTTAAAGTTATATTAATTACACTCTACGGAGGTTATGTTAGTTCACTCTCATTTTAAGCTTGAGAGCTCACTACTCCTCTGTGGTTCGGGTGATGCTCTCCCCTCACCTTTTCTTTCTCACTTTCATTTCATTCTGGTGAATTAATCATCACACAGCGATGGGGTTTGTTTTTGGTTTTTGAGGTAGAGAGAAAAAACTTAGCTGATGTTTAAAATTAAACCATCAGCACATTTTCTAATTTTCTCTAAGGACATAAATGTGTGGCTGTTAAAAGTCTCAAAGATTTGAAGTGTCTTTTAAGTCGCAACAAGCGTGTGTGTAAGGTCCTTTAATCTATAATAATATGTAAAACCAATGTACTAATAAGTCAAAAGTACATTAGTGTACAGCTGCGTATACAAAACGACAATGTCAAACAAAAACTTCAAACTCAAAGTAAATGATCCGGGTTCTTCCCTGGTCCGTGTCCCATCCCTCCAACCAAGTTTGGCAGAAATTGTTTCAGTACTTTCTGTGTAATCCTGCTGACTTCAGGTAGTAAATCCAGGCCACATCACAGCGCTGGACAGAGAAGAGAGGACTTTGGACACTGTGGGAAACCTCCTCCATTTCTTCATCACAGCAAAAACCCACATTTCCTTGTGCGTTGTTACAACTACATTTTGCAGACGTGGAGGAAACTTTAATAATTGAACAACAGGGACTGTTGACTGTGCGAGTGTGTGCGAGTGTGTGTTCATCGCAGCGCAGTGAGAAGAGTTTTAGTTTCAAGATGCTGGAAATTTCATTAGATTCTATTTCCACTATCAATTATTAAGACAATGGAGCTCAACGTGCGCTCGCTGACTGATGGTGGAAGGGAAGACCACGCACGTACACATGAATCAGTCAGTGCCATTAAAACGTATCTGGTCGGACTGTCCTCACTCTTCTCTCTATTGGTTCTTCATATTTGGAGGATATCTGACAGGAGCCAATCAGCTGCAAGCGTCAATACTGCCCAACACACCTATTAATAACACGAAGCATCAACACTGAAGAACCAGAAGCTGCAGTTCCTCTAACGACCACTAGAGTCTGGCTCCAACAGTGAGTCAGTCCCCATAGACTCCCATGTTAAAATGTCCAACTTTACAGCAGAAATAAACATGTTTACAGCCTGGTACAAAAACAGTTTGTCTCTACAGCTGATTTCCTCCTTCATGACACCTGTTTATATTTTATTAAGACTTAAAGTTCTGTATAATTGAGGGCGTGGCCTCTTTGAGTGACAGGTGGGTGAGCGTATGCTTGCCACAAACCGGCATGCACCGAAGTCTCAGCTCCTCCTCTTTGCCCATTTTTAGATAAGCTGGGAGTAATCGGCGGAGTCAGACACTGCCAAGATGGCGACGGCGGAGCAGCTCACTCTGAGCTTCGACGCTCATGTCAACTGTTTGGCCACAGAGAAGAGAAACAAAGACAATCAAGTTATCTGGTCCTTTATCTGAAATTAGTCCACAAAGGTGACCTAAGTCAGAGCCCTCCACACACACACACACACACACACACACACACACACACACACACACACTGACCAGTTTAACATCTGCTGACTGGTTGTGTGTGACAGTGATTGTGGGTGAGTGGCATATGGGAATCCTGATAGCTCTCATTTGGAGAAACTGCTGCCAAGAGTATCGCAGTCAAAATCATTTTAAATTGCAGCCTGTGCCTAATAGACATGGGGTGTGTGTGTGTGTGTGTGTCAGTGTGTGTGTGTGTGTGTGTGTCATTAGGTGTGTGTGTGTAATGTGAGTGACGCTGATGTGAGCTGAGCCTCCTGCAGCAGGGAGCTGTTGGTTGGTGCTACACTGCTGGAGGGGGTTACGACGGTGACACTCTCCCTCCCTCCCTCCCTCCCTCCCTCCGTCAAAAGCTCAGCAGGGAGCTTCTCCAGCTTGGCAAAGCTAATTGTCATCAAATCAACTTCTCTGACGCTGCATTTTTTTGTGCGCCGGCTCGTCTCAGTCGATCACTGCTGCACGATCATCGTCTCCTCTTTGACTCTACATCCGGCCGACGTCACACTGTGACGACGTGCGGCTACACAGATCATACAGTCGGTCAGCTAGTGTTGAATGTTGAAAACAAGAGAAGTAAAGACACTTGTTTTCAGGGATGTAAAATATAAAGTCGCTCATTTACTTGTCACGAGTTTATTAGGGTGAAGAAATAACAACGTTGAACATGAGAAGTGACCTTCTCTCGGAGGGAGGAGGGCTTATGTTTTTGCCCACCGTTCTAGGGAAATGTGATCCTTTCCCCTTCTCCCCCGGGAACATTCAGTTGTACTAAGAGCTGTTTAACTCTGATGCCGGCGCTCTAATCCAGGAGGGAGAGTGCTACCTTATCCCCGGGGGTTACAATATCATCAGTGGCGGCGCGGCGGCCTGGCAGTTCGACAGACCGTCCCGTCACCGAAAGGTCACATGTGAAATCACTGCGAGGAAAGTTTGTCCGTCAACACCGAGTATCAACAAAACCCAGAAACATCTGGCTCACGGTTACTGTAAAAGCTGAGCCTTGCAAAATAAAAGCCTGAATATATAACAGTTTGTTTCACAATAAAAGTAAAGATTTGTTTTACTGTAAGTGACTGAAAATCATTGTCATCTACACACACCTCCTAAGCTGTACAAGTTATCCCTCCCATGGCTTTAATAAATCCAGTCGTCAATATGTTGCTTCGGCTCAACAACTCAACAGGGTGTTGACCAATTATAACAAAACACAAATAGAGGAATCATTCATTTGACAGTCCTTCTATCTCAAATGTATTATAAAGGCCGATACATTGGTTTATATTTTTCAAGAGTTAATGATTTGTAGAAAATTGTTTATAGGTCAAAAATCCATATTATGCATCTCAACTCCCACGTGCTCCCGTGCAACTGGGCCGGCTGAACCGATCGGACCTGTGGGTGTGATGGAGTGATATACTGCAGTCTTTTGAGGACATGGAGGAGGCCAATTCCGCCTGCACTAGAAAACCAGATAAACAAAATCAATGTGGAGAGGACACGGTGAGAAAGATCCGAAATAGAACCAACGATCGCATATTTTTAGGGAATCGCAAACCTCAAGGTCACTGCGTCCGTTTGAAAGACGCCATCCGGCTGTAAGTTTCTAAATGATCAGATGACGAGATGATCGATATCTTTAGTAGGATTTCGATTCCATTCTGAGATTAATCTAAAGTTTGTTTTAGTTAGAAATCTCCCAGTGTGGCGGATTTAAATCACTTTAATATCAATACATGAAATTGGGAGACGACTCAGATGTAAATAAATGCAAATAAAAACAGAGATGAATTCAAATATGTGTAAACCTCATACAAATTAAAGCTTCGTCTGTGCTTCAGAAACAAAGAATGAGTCACAATGAAGAGCAGAATTTAGTCATCGTTAATGTTTGTCCTTTATTTATTTTAATTATGCTGATGCTGTTTTTCCATGTATTCATTTCACTTGTCGTTGTGCTGCGTCTGCAGAAGTAAACCAGAACAGAGCAGCAGTGTTTGCTTTGTATATATCACTAGCAAGTTCTCTAATTAGTTTCAGGAAGCAGGACAAACTGTATGAAATGTGACCGTTCATTAGGATATTTATCTCGTTTTCCTTCGCATGCCTTTTATTTTCATACACAGAAACTCTCAGTGCATCGTCCCCGTTCATATAAAGGTTCGATGCTGAAATCCAGTTATTATATAAAGTAAATTGTCACGGCACTTTCGCATCATATTCGCGACGGTGAACGAGAATAATAATCTAAAAAGGTCACGGCACAAGTGTTTAAAGCGATTCACGGAAAATACAACCGGACAACTGCAGGAACGACAGGAATAATCTGCGAGGAGATCATGGCGGGACTCAAACAGCAAGCTGTGAAAAACGACTCAAACGCGCTGTTTGTCATTATCAGTGTGGACTTGAAGACTTGACAGATGGTGCAGCAAACAAGACTCCACCAAGTGAAGCGACTTGGATGTGTCAGAAAATAAATAAAAATAAATAAAAAACAGATGCCAATTTGTTAAGTTTCTTTTCCTTCACACAGATTTTAAATTAAGGGAAGAAAACCCAGCAACCCCTCGGTCGGTGACACTGTGACTTCGCTCAAACTGCGACATTCACTGACCAGTGAAATCATGAAAATACAGTGTAATTGCTATTTTACTCGTGTGTGTAAGCACATTTAAATGCCAATTTCTCCTTCTGAGAATATTAGGTTTAGTCTGGATTTGTCATTTCCACGATGATCTTCCTCGACTTCACTTCAACAATTTGATTTTCCTTTGGATTTTTGCTTTTTTTTTGTACAAAACATTTTATTCTGTCAATAATTGGTTGTGAGTGAAGTGACTTCCTCTTTCATTAAAATAAATTTCAGTGTTTTATCTGAAGTGTTGATCCATAAGAAGATCTTCTGATTGGCTTCTGAGTGATCCAATAAAATTATAGCAGAAACCGAATCCTGCAAGGTTTGGATGGTGGGTCCAGGTGGGCGGTATCACAGTATTAATATAGAACCTAGACCTGCTTTATAATCACACTACACATGGACAAGCCTAAGAGAACAGAAACAGAGCAGAAACACTGAAATGCTTTTATATTTATCCTCATAAAATATTGTTGTCAGTATTGACTTGATGTGTTTCTGTCAAACATCTCGGAGGGACAGTCATACGTCGCTGCTTCGAAAAAGACGCCTCGGTTAGACACAAGAGATTGTCACTGAGGCTGTAAATACCCAGACGCCCATAACATGAATATTTTTACAATGAAATACAATAACGGTGTCAGTATTTTTGCAAAGACTAGATCCAAACAGACTGAAGCTGACAGGAGGGCATGACATACATACAAGCAAAGGCAATTACAGTAACACCAGGATGAAGTGTAAGTGCTCCTGTAGAGGCTGAAATTTGATGAAAGAACACTGTAAGAGCTTGACAGGCTCAGGTTCCTGTCAAGCTTGTCTGATCGCCGCACTGCAAACCTAAATTACTTTTGTCAAATTGTCAAGGAACCAGCAATCTGTGCTGAACATCCGTCCGCAGACGGAATGAGAGGAATGGGGAGGAAAAAAATACAACAATAACAGCCCTGGTGCGTCTCAGCTGGACAGAGCGCACTAAGCTGGAGTCGGACCACCCTGATCCGACGCCTCGATAACGCGTGGATGTCAGGTTTGGTTGAGAGTCCGACTCGCTGTGATGAAACAGGCCAGTGGCCGTAGGCTCTGATTCCGAGGGCTCGCTGATTCAATCTCCATCAAAGCGACTGCAGGCGCCGCAGAGTGCCCATCCCAGACTGGCATTTAGGGGTGGGGCTTCTAAAGACCAGCTTTCGCCTAATTCATCCCTAATTACTGAGTCATCTGGATCAAACAGTTAAAAAACATTCACTGGGCATGAAGTTACTCTACTGACATTTATATATAAAAGACCTCGCTGAGCGTCAAATCAGCCCTGACAAATCTAATAAACATCTCAGAGAGAAGATGCAGATAAAAAAATAAAACTTACTAACATTTTAGTTCCACAAATATATCTAGAAAAATAGACCAAAAGTCAAACAACGCTGACATGAATGAAAACAATCAGGCCAGTGCGTGATCTGATGAATGAAAGAGGCTGATAGGAGGAAAGAAAAATGAATGGCTGTTCATTCACAGATGTGTTCTCCGCATATCCAATCTATGAATGGGAGAAAAGAAGGGATCATGGGCTGAAATCACATACTGACAAATATGAGTGGTTG
>NW_019525451.1:763410-763787 GCF_002814215.2 Seriola lalandi dorsalis
CCACACACACACACACACACACACACACACACACACACACACACACACTGACCAGTTTAACATCTGCTGACTGGTTGTGTGTGACAGTGATTGTGGGTGAGTGGCATATGGGAATCCTGATAGCTCTCATTTGGAGAAACTGCTGCCAAGAGTATCGCAGTCAAAATCATTTTAAATTGCAGCCTGTGCCTAATAGACATGGGGTGTGTGTGTGTGTGTGTGTGTCAGTGTGTGTGTGTGTGTGTGTCATTAGGTGTGTGTGTGTAATGTGAGTGACGCTGATGTGAGCTGAGCCTCCTGCAGCAGGGAGCTGTTGGTTGGTGCTACACTGCTGGAGGGGGTTACGACGGTGACACTCTCCCTCCCTCCCTCCCTCC
>NW_019525451.1:763876-776119 GCF_002814215.2 Seriola lalandi dorsalis
GGGTGCAGAGTGAGGTGTTGGAGCCGGAGCAGGTTGTTGGGGGAGGGGGCTGTCAGACTGTTTACTGTCTGTTTGTGGTAATACCATCACATAATGGCAGCGTGTGTGGGCTTAATCCATAGATCCAACATCACAATGACCTACATTTATTCACTGGCACGGTGCCTGCAAGCTGTGAGTGAAGTATTTTCATTAGAGCAAGGGAAGGTTAAACTGGAGTGTGTGTGATTGATATTAGCAATCATTAAAATACGGTATATCAGACTGTAACACGGCTAACTGCTGATATAATGTCGACAACGTGCAATCAACATTTTAATCTTCTGTGCCCATTTTTATGTGTTTGAAAGCTGCAGGTAAAATCCTGATGAATCACCGTCCCTGCTTCAAAGAGCTGCCTGAACACATAAAACTCAAATACTTGGGCAGGTATATGTAGGTAAACGTACATGTCCGTCAAGTCTCAGAGACCGATATAAAGTAGTGCTTTTCAAAATCCAAATTAGATGCAAAGGGGCACAAACTGAAAGGACATTACTCACATTACAGCTGCAGTGCAGAGGAAGGCGTCTGATCTCACTGGATCTGAAAGGTCCGAGATTTAAAGCCCCTTTTCCCTCTTGTTAAAAAACCCGAACACCCACTGACATTGGGCTTTTGTCGGCAATGCAATGACTGTATATTGCAGATTTCAGGTAAAAACACTCAGAGAAACTAAATCCTGCAAAGGTTTGGATGGTGGGTCCAGGTGGGCGGGGCTTGGTGACTGCTTTGTTGTGACATCACAAAGTTCCAGAAGTCCTGACGGCTGGTTTTAAGGCTCAGTTTCTGAATACAGGCTGTGTGCATTTCTCTGTGGACTGAGGCTTTGATACTTTCACAGTATTAATATAGAAGCTAGACCTGATCTATAATCACACTACACATGGACACAGACCTTTAGACAAGACGAGGGCTTTAAATGATTTTGTTGAAATACATTTTGTGCTGAAGACATAGACATCTCGACGATAACCTGCAGTACTGTATGTGCAGCCTTTCGGTTCACTTCACTTGTCAGGATGACCTCCTTGAAGAAAATGATGGCACATCTGTGACGCTGAAGAATGGCACGACAAGAAAGCAATCGAAAAGGGGGATGGCCATTGACTGAATGGTTTATTGATCCCGAGCTTCTTGCAAAATTAAGTGCAATGTCTCATGAATTCCAGTACAAACAGCTGAAGATGGAACAACAGCAAATCATTTATCTGTCTGTGCACATAGTCATTATTTTTATGCAAGGAAGCCACAGGGGCATTATTTTTAAAATTCTACGAATCTATAAAAAGTCTGTAGTAAATATGTCAACAAGAACAACCCTGATTAATCTTATTTGCAGGTTTTGCTTTTGTTTATTTTTTCCTTGTCTGGCATTTTTGCCAAATCCTGAATATTCACGTTTGAGTCGACAACATTTTCATGCAGAATGAAATGCGTAATTATGTTCACGGTGAGGAAATACTGACTGCCATTAAATCAGTTAGTAATGATACACGTAGATGACAGAGCATGAAAATAGACTGTTCACTTATTTCACAAATCCATCATGTAACCTTGTTATTAGCAGCGTGGCTCTATGGCACTGTCAGTGTGTTGGAAACATCTCGGCTATCAGCAGCTATTGCATGGATTTCCATTGGTACAGATATAGCAATAACCTTTTTTAGGCTTGTAATACAATTATTGTATTTTATGTTATTTTTTATTTTTTTAAATAATATATAATTATTGTTTTTTTTAAGTTTCAGGAATAAGCGATGCTGCCACTAAATTTACAGATGTAAATTAGCATTTTTGCTCCAGTCTGGCATGTTTACATTGTATATTTTGTACTAATCTTCATTAGCATGCATTGTCCCTATCAAATACACAAATAAATCAAATAAACAGCAGTTCAAGGTTTTTATTTATTAACACGCCAAGCTATAAAGTCTATCGTTCAAGACACTAGAAAAACTAATGAGATTTAGTGCTATTAGCATGCTAACACTCTAAACCAAGATGGCTAACATGGTAATCATTACACCATGTTAGCATTTAGCATTATCATTGTGAGCTTATTACACAGAGCTGCCAGAGTGTGTTTACGCTCTTATTGTTGTTTAGTCAACCTGTCGTAATGGGAATTAGTTTCAAATAGGTGTGAATTAAAAATCAGTGTTGTGCTCCCCCTTCATGGTATTAACAGTACACGAGATCCTGGGTGTGACTATGAGCCTGTGAAGTCATTACGGCTCTGAACCAGCAGCACCAAGTCAAATTCCTCTGCTTTAGTTGTTCTTGGCAAATGAACTGACTCGCATTCGGCTTTGATGGCAGTTTCGGGCTTGACGACGAGGTCCCAGCAGTCTGCTCCGCTCTCCAGCTTTGAGCCCCATAGGCAGACGTGCCAGGATGAGTTTTAGAGCCGCGATGATATTTCATGTCTCTTTCAGTGGTTGCCAAGACAACACTATGCTTTACTTCACAGAGAGAGTTTTCTTTTTTTCTAATATAGGGATGTGAGCGTGAGGGTGACAGACGGGGGGGAAGAATCATCTGAATGTGCAGGTTGTGACAGTGAGGTGTGTTAAAATGTGACTGGAATAGTACAGCAGGGGCATATGTCTACTGTACATCCCTCCAGTTTGTCTGCTTTAAACCACTCAAGTTTATAATGGCAACAACCGAGGAGAGTAACTACAAATCAGCTTTTCTCGTAAACGACCAATCTGTTGCTGTGGAGCCTCTCCTTCTTGCCTGCAGCCCGGGGAAACCATTAAAGAGACTCATTATAAATGAGATCCACTGTGAGGCATGAGCATAGAGGAAATCGAAGCCTCTGCCACAACACAAATCTGTCCGTGTCACTTTAGATTGAGAGTAGGGGTCTTGCTCATTACACTGCTTTCTCTCAGCCTCATGAGGACTGATGAGAGCGAACCGGACAGCCGCATTCAAACACTTACATCGTTTGTCAAGCGACTCCTTTATTTCTTTAATCCTATTCGGGTTCAGTCTGTGTTGGACGCTGCAATAACTGAACCCTATTTTTAGGGCGGTCAGTTGAGAATAATTTGACGTTGTCCTAAAGAGGTAAACAGCCTCCTACACAGACTGACAGAGGGTTCTGGAGCCAGAATTAAGGCCCGTCCATAATTGAAGCAGCTCTCGAGCAGCTGGGCTGGATTTAAGAGGGCGTTCCTGCAATGAAAGAAGCTCTCTGATATTCAGCTGCACCTGATTTCTCTCTGACACCTTCATTTACTCCCTCCTGCCTGCTCGCTCGCTCGCTCGCTTTATCCCTCACGGACACACACACGTCAAACTTAGTTTACACTGAACGCTCCCTCTTACATCCTCTCACGCTCTGATTTATGGGTCTAATTTTGTCCAACTGCATCTGCTTTCTCTGCATTTCCCTCTCTTTTCCCTGCGTGCACACGTCTGTCACAGATACGGACCGGCCGCTGTATTCCTCTCAAACACAGCTGAAGCCGAGAAGGTGGAAGAGACTGTGGGTGAAACAGAATAAGAGCTTATCTTGTTTGCACAGCAGCCATTTGGACAAGAATTGGCTTTCACAGAGAACGGTTTCCATCCAATCACACCGCAGACCCTCGAACTCAGGTCGCTTCAGACAACTCATATCATAATCAGTCATTACGTGCAGCTTGCTCTGAGGCTGTTAAGCCTCATTGACTAAGGTAGTTGCATCAGCAACATCTATAGCCGGATCCATGTTAAAATACCCACATTCGTGGCTCCACAGCCGACCTGAATCTTCCATTCACACTCTCTCTTAGTCTCTGCTGTCTCTCTCTGACATGTGACATCAGGCACATGCAAAGAAAAAATAACTGGCTGTACACGTGACGTGCTGAATCGCCTTAAATGAAATGTTCCAAAGTCTGAAATGCAAGAGTGGAAAAAAAAAAGAAGGAGGAGGAGGGGGGCAACAAGTCCATTACTTAAATATTTAACTCCATCCATCACGTTAAAGTAGGAAAAACCTGAGAAGGACAAGTGCTACGCCTCAGTCTACCGCCATTAATATATATCCACCGTGTTGTTCTTACCTCTGCAGCAGCAGCACAGCTGCTCTGAGACATCGTCACAGAGCAGTAAAGGTATGTGGTGAAAAGGTCGACACCCTTTCAACAAGGTAGAAACTGTAATTTAGGTTTGATTCTGAGGGAAACATGAACAGTACATTTTCTCCAAACTCACCAAACACACAAGAAAAGATGTAATGAGCGGACTCTTTACAGTTCAGGTGAGTCTGACGATCTCAGGGGCCTGGCTGTAGTGTAGGGGCCTAAAAGGTCTGTGATGAAGGGGGTGGGCAAATCCACTGAGCGCTTTATAAAACATCTAATCAAATCATCAAAGCTTTTCTAAAATGAACCGGGAGCCAATGGAGAGAGGCCAGGATAGGGGTCATGTGATCCCTCCCCTCGGAAGCAGTCAGCAGCCAAGCCGCAGGATTCTGGACCGGTTCAAAAACCCACTATTAATTGGTAAATACCAACAGTTGCACTAACAAACATTATTTCCTTTATGTCTAATTTCTGTATTTTAGCACGAAGCTTCAAACAAGGTTGTTCTGTTTCGGACTGAACATGTCAACTCGGGTTCTAGAAATACTGACTGGAAGTTTTCATTATTTAGAAAAAAGGATTAATTGAGAATAATATAAAACAGTTGTTAGTGACAGTATTAATCAGTTCAGTAATGAATGAATGAAATAGCTAAACAATGAGAAGAAGAATAGAATGATAAACATGTTGCAGGGCTCATAGTGATTGTTCCATCATGATTTTGAAGGTTAACATCAGGTTTTCTTATATTTCTCTTCAGGAGATGCCTCATATTTTTTAACAGCTCGTCACAATCTGAAGCTTCTGCAGTGATTTTAAAAGCAAGGAAAAAAAAACAACAAAAAAACCCTGTTAATCTCAGTGAGCATCACTGAAGCACGAGCAACTTTAATCTATTTATAGCGTGACATTTTCAGTCTTATTTGCTATTTGCAAGTGAGAGCTTTAAACCATGTGCTGAGCATATGGATTTCTTCATACACCAAGAATACCCTGAGAGTATGGAGAGCAAAGACGCCGTGATTATTCCATTTGAATCACCGAACGCAGAGGCAGATAGAGATAAGTGTTGCTGAGAAATTACGTGTTGTGCTGCTTAGAACTGTTTATTTTTACTCAGGGATTTTTGAAGCTGTCATTAAAACCAGGATTTAAATGCTTAATCTCTAACTTGGGCAATTTATTTGCAGAGCTGAATGCATTCATTAACAAATAAAAGGCCACAGACTGGGAAGCACCGAGTGTTGCAGCGCATCGTTCAATGTAAGATCTGAAACAGGTGGTCTGATCAGAATGGATCATCTCTTATCAATCAATTTTCTCATTATTTCGCTGTCTAATCAAACTGTGACAAATCATGTGGCTACTAAACAGCGCCAGAGGGAAACAAACCCCGACACCGTCATCATTCCAGCATTTACTGTAAAGCCACATAATGGAGCGGCTTCGTCACTGGACAATTGAATGGAAAATAATTATTTTCCTTTTCAATTCTCAGCGGCAGTTTGAACAGACGACGTGACGCGATGTTTCCTTGATATAATTACCGGCTAATTTAACCTTAAGTCAATTTTATTTTCTTCTTTGGGATTATAATTGTGTGAAATTTTTGTTTGTCATCATCCGTCTTAAACACATCTCACGTAGTACACCCACACAGCAGTCTGCATGTCTTACACACACTACATTATGCATAATGACTCCTGCAGCATCCTCTTATTCTCTCACGCAGGCTCAGCTTTGTTTTTTCACCACTGGTTACAAATGGAAACAAATGCATAACTATGTGGGATGATGAGAGAGAAATGCAAAGCAAGATCGCACACGCGTTTCACTACGTCTCTCCAGGTGTTGACTCAGTTAAACGGAGGCACAGCTCAGAGAATGTATCTATTATTATTAAATACATAACCAGCTCTCATATAACATTACAGCTCAGAAGCTCTTTGTATTTATACTGATGAAGTGAAATCACACCTGTCAACACAATAACAGTATGAGACAAGGCTGTGAAACTGCGAGGGGCGGCTCATGACAAAAAAGAGACTAAAGTTACAATTGAGAATATCTGGCTCGTCCCAGGTTTCAGAGATCGCTCTTGGAGCAAGTGCGGTAAACAGCTCGGCATCTAAATGTCAAGCACAGAGGTTTAGAATACATTTTCTGCCACTTTAATGAGGGCTACTTCTCCTGCAGAGGTCACACAGATACGTCCACTGGGCGACCAAAGTTTCAGCGAAGGCACAAATCATAAAGCATTAAGATCGTGCCGAGGATTGTGCTGACGAGCCGAATCTCCTTCACGGACTGTAAAGGACAGTGGACGGTGCGTTTATGAAGACCCGGGGTCACAGGATAACAAAGAAGAAGATTGCCTTCACAGAAACCCCCGATGGTCCACCACGAGAGGAGCAATCAGCCCGCCGCAATGACATTCCCCTGGAATTCCAGCACAGGAGACGATACAGATAAAGGCTGAGAGCGTGTGTGTTGGATAAGGGGGAAGGACAGAAGAAGTTATCTCTGAAAGGAAGCCATTTCTTTAATGGCGATAACAGAGAATTATTTATTCTTATTTAATTATATGTTCAGTTGTCCCGCACCAACACATCTGGTGCTGTTTTTCACTCGGCCTACTGCGATGTGTTTTGATGTCTCTTCTCGGCAGCGCCTCCTGCCAATTTGAACTTGGATTTTGATCATACGAGTGTGGCCCAGGGAAAGATTATAAATGGTTACACACACTAGAAGTGTTTGACATGCAATAACACTCCAGGATTTTAAAAATATAACACAGATTTGTCTCTAGTTCACACGATTTACAAACTATAGAAACATACACTCATATGTAGGATGATAAATTGCACATCCACACTTGCTTATGAGATTAGCAGAGCGGTCTGCCCGGTTGAAACAGGTGTATGACCTCCCTTGGAGAAACTCCGAGTCAGGTGAGAGGAAAACACTGAGGTAATTAGAGGCACAGGATACAGGATGGTAATGAGGCCTTTTCCCCTGCTGTAGGGTCCGACAGTCAGAAGCCCTCCAGCTCTTTTTATCCAAGTCTCCCGTGGGCCGGCCAGCGGAGGGAGGGCATTTGCCCGTCATTGATTTCCCCTCTCCAATGTACCGGTTTTGAAGATCAATGCAACATGAAGGTATTTGTGTCCTCATTAAAGCTGTTTGCTCAGCGGATCAATGCAGACTGAACCCACAGCTTGGCTTGGCTGACAATACGATGTCCCAGAGAGGCATCAGACCTGTAAGGGTCAAGTCTCACGCACTTAAATCCTTTACCTCGCTAATAGTACTCTATGATATACTCCGTTATGAGTAAATGTCCTCCATTTAAAATTTACCTGAACTAAAAGTGACAAAGTATTTTCAGTAAAAAAGTGCAGCTCTCTTGCTGCAGCTTGGTGCCATGTCTTATAGACTTCAAACAACATTTTTGTTGGCTAATTAGCCCAACAAACATTCCCAGAAGGTTTCGACATACACGTTATGTTGTTGTTACGCAATACGGTTCACTAATGGAAGTGTTCGCTAATGGTTCCTGTGTGCTGATTGTTCCAAACCTTCCACCAAACGTGTTGCTAGCTATGCAATGTTTACGACGATGTTCTCTGAATCACATTAAACTTGTTTGTAAGAAAGTTCTCTTACCTTCAGAAAAACATCGTAACATCATAATTAAGCACTTAGCCATGAACCGCCAATAACAAGTTTGACCCAATAATTCAGTTAAACAGACTAAAAACTAGTAGATGTTTATTTAATTGTGAGGTTTTATGCCAGTCTGACTCAGTGTCACATGAGCAGTAGCCCGGCTGTTCACACCAGAAGCACAACTCTGCTCCTCTGCTCTTTGTGAATCACATGTGGAGCTGATCTTTATAATAACCTCATTAATTTATAACAGAGAGCTTTTTATGTGTTCTTGGATAAGCGGGACTTTGTTTCCTCTGTAACTAATGAAGTTAAAAGGACCATCGCCTTGTGTGATGGTCTGCCTGGAGGGGCTTCTCTTCTGCCTGTGTGTGTGCTCATCTATCTCCCTCTCTGTTTAGATCCACTCTTGACTCCCTTTTTAAAGTTCCTCTCCAGACATGTTTTAAAAAAATTCTCTGCTATGATTAATGTTTTGTTTAACATGGTTTTCACACATAAAAACTGTGTCTAAAGCTTATCTCCTCTTACTTCCTGATTGATAAATATGGATCAGGCCTTGTGCCCCGCCCACCTACTAACCAGTATCACGATGGCTAGAGGAGGAAACATCTGAGAGACTCAGCCACATGTTTGAGCCTCAGTCAGACCCAGACTCAGAGACTAGCAGACGGATCAGAACCGTTATCGCATTTAGCATCTTTTATTTGTTTATGTTGTTTGTTGGCTTGTAACTGGCAGTGGCTGACACAGTGTTAGTGGTTATGCTAATGCTAACACGTTAACAAGGTTGAAACTTAATTTTCACTGAAGGGGATGTTTAATGAGTTACAAACACTCATTTTAATACATTTTAATCTTGTCGGTTAACTGTTAATAGTTGGTTAACGGGCGTCGGCTTTGGGTCAGAAAAAACATCTCTAGCCACAACCAGGAACTATACAAAGCTGTTATTTACAAAGTAATCAGCTACTACAACAGTCAGATAAATGTAGTGGAGTAAAAAGTCTAAACTTTCCCTCTGAAATATAGTGGAACATTAACGTTCTTCAAATTGAAAAGACAGGGAAATTGCAGTATTTATGATACTGACTGAGCTTCTTGTTTGGTCACTATGGTGCTGTTTCAGGCGAGTGAAAGTTCAGGAAGGACAAAACAAACCAAGGCTATGGGGGTGCATATTGACACTCTCAAGGGGCACGAGCTAAAACACACCACTCCACTCAAAACAAGCTGACATCTCCACTCTGCCTTTTCCCTCGAGCATTTTCTCTGTAACTTCATCTCACTCTTTCAACCTTTGACCCCACACATCTATGTCTCCAAGGATACTATCATTTGTAACGGTTCTGCAAACCGTTTTCAACCCAATCTCTCGCCCCCTCTGGGTTTTGTATACCTGCCTCACACACACACACACACACACACACACACACACAAAAGGAGTCAATCTTTAAAATACCACATCTTCATCACCGAACCAGAGCTCCTATCACACATCAAATGTCAGAACAAATCCCCCAGACAGCTTCTTGCTTCATTATCCATGAGAAAATCCATCCATTTGTAAGGGGAGATAAATTGGACCCTGTTCTTAAGATAAGGAGCTTTGTGTTTGTCCTGTGGCACTTGTGGGTTTTACCAGTTGCAGACTGTGCTCCTTTAGTCATGGATGCTTGGTGGGACATTATTCGACTACTCTGATGGTCTTGGACTCAAAGATGCTACTTTTTTGGTTGCTCTTTGCCTTTTTTCAAGTTAGCTAGTGGGAACAGGCCTTAAGTGGACTTTAACTGGTTTATTCAGCAATAATTGTCAAACATTTTGCCATTATATTATGTTACGGAGGATGTTTTTACGGATGTTTTGATATCGATTGCTAGTTAAGTAGCTACCACTCTGAGAACTGTTCTCAAGTACAATCCTAACCCTTTTCTGCAGTAATATTGGCTATTTGCCCTGATACACTGATACACAGACTCACTTCTTGTTGTTTTGCCTAACTTTTTTGGCTCTGCAGCAACAATAAAGTATATTCAACCAGATAAAAACTTCTGAAAAGTTATTAAAAAATGCTGTAACTCAGCGGAAGAAACGGCTTTAGTGCAAATGGTTGATTTTTATGTGATTCAAAATACCCAAACACACACACACAAACACACACACACACTCTGCAGGATAAAACACAATAAAGCCTGATGGTTTATTTCCACTGTGGTCCACTAACATACAAACAATAACACCAGACAAGCACACAGGGGTGAGCCACACATCGGTCTTATAAAACTATTAATCCTTGTTTCTGCCATGGTGAAACTTCACCAGCCCTCAAGCGTTACGCAAGGAAGCTTAATCATCTGAATACATATGTCATTGTTGGAGGTCACTCTCCCTGAACCAGCACAGTAGATGTGACTGGTTTAAACTTTCACTCTGGGGCTCAGCTCGCCTTGTAACTCATCAAAACAATACCAGCTGTCATGCCAAGTCATGATCTGCATGCAGTATTCATAAGCAGCATATGCACGTCAGTAGATTATCTAAACTATGGGCGAGCTATATAAACACAGTCAGTCACACACAGTTGTCAGGTCGGTGAGCACTAACGTGGGTTAAAATGCAACATTAGCTGAGTAAATGTTGAGTGACATCTCTGCACAACGAAGGCTGTTTTCTGGAGACGATGAGAGCAGAAACAGAGAAACCACACGCTTCACTGTCTTCACATTAGTCTTTAGGGAAGTGAGCTACATCCTTCACCCTACATCCCAGGGTGTCCTATACAGCGCAGGCTAATGAACATCCCTCCCAGCCACCCAGCGCCTGCATCACTTCAAAACTGGACTTCACAGCAAAGGAAACCATCACAGCTGCTCTTCCTCCCCTCAGGGCTCTAAATGGGTGCACTCAGTGATTCGCGGCTGCAAAATGCTCCAGATAGAGCCGACTGAGTACTAAAAATTACTCACTGTGTACCTAGAGTGTTAGACATTGTAAAAGTCACCTATAACGTCTTTATCCTACAGATGCATATCTTGCATTAACAGTGCACGTGGCTCTCTCTCTTGTGCAGCACACACCTCACAACCATCGTCTGTTCTTACAAGTCGAACGGTGGAAAAGAGACAGAGACAGAGAGAGGGTGTCAGTGGTTCAGCTGGTGTGCAATTTAAAGTGAGACCACTGCAATAACCTCTTGTCATGTGCATGTACACGCCACCTGAGTCCACGGTACTCACCATCCTTGCGGTGGTAGGTGATCTCCACCTTGCGCTCCTCCGAGCCCATCAGCGCCTGGGCCACCTGGGCCACCGCATGCCGGCTGGTGAACTGGCCGTGCAGGAAGTCACAAGTGCACGGCTTCTGCATGACGTCCGGCCGGGAGAAGCCCGTCATCTCGCAGAAGGCGTCATTACAGTAGATAATAGCGCAGTTCTGCACCCGGGCATTAGCTATGATGAATTTCTTATCTGTGAAGGTGTAGAAGAGAGATTGGAAGGAGGAGAATGTTAATTTGTTCACGGGCAGAATATTAAATAAACAAGACCGATTTACTCTAGTCGATCACTTGTTTCTAAAGATATCAATGAATACATTAACATGAATATGAAATAATACAAAAATATAAATACAGGTACAGTAGGTGGGTGTAATAGGTTTACATGGGATTATCCTCCATTACATCTCTCAATATAGGTTCTACGCTCTTCCAGGGAATAATAAAAATTAAACTTCATACAGGCTGAACCGCTTTATAAATGTTCCAAACTGTATGCGATAATGAAAGCTTGATTATTGCCTCTATTTGACATTTTATTAAAAGTGGTTTTCAGCAGGAAAACCCAGATTTATGGCACAACTACTTTGCTTCATCCAGGAAACTAAACATTTGGATTTAAAAAGGGCAATGAAGGTATTTTGGTGATATGATCTGAAAGTAATTAAATCCTTTAATCCTTGTTTCCTATAAGCAGCTTTTTTTTTTAAACTGCAATTTGCACTGGAGCAGCAAAGCACTCTCCAGCACAGAACTATCAAACAACCCAGGTGTTTGATGAGGTGGCAGGGCTAATTAACTTATAATGGACCTCTCCCGTGTAGTTTTTTTTATCCAAATCACTGTGACATATCTACATCATAAGCCTTGATGTAAAAGAAGGCGGTTTCCTAATGAGTAAATAATTGTTCTCAGGATGCAGCAGGAGAGACACAAAAGGCAGCAGCACAACAACACAAACACAGACACAAACACATCGCACCCACACAGCACTGCACGCCGGGGAAAGGTACTCACTTTGTCCTTCGAATTTGCGAATAATTACTCCCAAAAACGTGTTTTGTGGCGCAACATGACCCCTCCGGACAGGCATGGTTCCCCTCCAAAAACAATGGTGATGAAAAATCTTTGGCTGTCCAAGTGAGAGCGAGCCGGTCCCCCCCCCCCCCCCCCCCC
>NW_019525451.1:776139-797007 GCF_002814215.2 Seriola lalandi dorsalis
AACCAGGGCCCCCCCCCCCCCCAAAAAAAAAAAAAACGCCTTCCGTCAAGTTCTAGCGGGTGAGAACCGAAGCCAGAGGGGCTCCCCGTTTTCTTTGTCACCAGTCAGTCATGCTCGTAGGAAAATCTCTCCCCCCCCCTCTGCTTTGCTTTTTCTTTTTTCTTTATCCCCCGAGCCCCAGTGTTTCCCTTATTTCAACTCCGACGCGTCCCCGGTTGAACGCATCGCAGAGGCTTCCCTGCGCTCCTCGCCGACGTGAAGCTGGAAAGAAAGGAGTCGATAACCCGCAGTTTAACCAACATTTCACCGTCGCTCCTCGAAAGCACCGTGCGCGTTAGTAGCGGTGCGTGTGCGTGTGTGTGTGCGTGGGGGTCTATTGTTGTGAAGGGAAGACTGATGGTCTCTGAGGCCAATGGCTGAGAGGCTGTCGGACCGGAGAGGCGCAACACCGACACTGCTGAGGGAAGGAACCCACATGGATGCGTAGACAAAGCGGCAGACGGAGATATAGTAGAGGCAGGGTTAGCTGGTAACGCATTACTGTAACGCGTTACTTCCTGTTTTATGTAATTCCTGGGCACATAAAAGCATAAGCAGTTTGTAATTACATTATTAGCCTCTATAAGTGCAGTTATGTCGAATTAATAAAATAGTTTACAGCTTACCTTCCGTTTATTTTTGACCTTTTTGTCGTCACACAGCGAGGTAAATTTAAACTGAGAGTGCTAGCTAGCTTAACTTCAGCTACTAAAACAATTAGCTTTGTTTTTATCTTAGCTTTAATGTTAACATGCTAATGAGTTAGAGCTAATTTTAAAACATTTACCAAATCACGACGGCGCGTAATGAAAGAATACATCTGACACTAATGATTGATTACTTTTGGCACACCTGTGACTTCAGTCACGAGCCCAACAGTAGCGCTGACAGGAGCGTGACGTCAGATCAGCATACGCAGGTGTATCTCATATCTCATTAATGCAGTGCCCCCCTCCCGGCCACGATTAGGTTAGATGACCGTGTTTTAAATGTCTTCTGTAGCCTCGAGTTTGCGCTTTACTTTACACACACTGCATAAAATGTGACAGGGCTCCACTGTCGCTGCCTCGGAGTTAAAATAAATAAATAAATAAAAAATAAATAGAAAAGAGAGAGAGAGAGAGGCCTCGCGAGGAGGCGCTGGCCATGGTGCTGCCGAGGCTTTTCACTTTTCCTCTCACTGGTGGTATCAGTACAACAGGCGTGTTTTTTAAGCGGCTTATACAGAAGCGAGAAGTCAGGGGAAGGGCTTAGCGCCTTGCTCAAGGACACTTCAGCAGGATATAGGACATATTGTATTTAACACACACAATATGGGAGGGTGTGGGCGTTAAACTTGAGACTGTGTCAGTTCCCTTTGACTCTGTTGGGTGTTAAGAAAGTGGAAATGCACAAACTGTAACTTTTCATTAAACTAATTATCATAACTTTTAAAAACTAAACAAATAGAACAAATTATCATAATTACCACAATAAAGAAACAAGCATATGAAGGAAATAGTGTCCATGTGTATATACAAATAAAAAAGAAAACCAAACTACTAAGATCTAAATCCTTGATGATAATAAATCCCAGCCTAATTATTACACTGTTGCACACTTCAAACAAGACACACACATATAACTGACATCTAAAGCCTGACCTTTCTTGCTTTCCTTGATGCAAAGTCATCAATTAGTGCCAAAATTATATAAAAGTATAACACAATTGCACAAATCCTTCATCCCACAAATAGATAAACATACTTAATCTCAGTAAAAGTAGCAATACCACAGTTTAGAATTACTCTGTTACGAGTAAAAGTAGAAATATTGTAGAATATACTTGAAGTAAAAGAATTCATAATACAGATTTCCTCCTTTCAGAATTATTATATGTATTATATTGTTGTGTTATTGCTTTTCAAGTAGCATTTTTTGTTGCTGGTTGCTATTTTAACTATTTTACCTCATGTAAGAGTTTCCTCTATAAAATTGTATAATTTAATTGTTGATCATACATTTTTTATGTTAAATCTTAATCTGTAAAGTAGCTTCTAACTGTATTTTTTGGAATAAAAAGAAGGTACAATGTTTACCTCTAATGTAGTGGAGTATAAGGTATATTAAATGGATGTTCTTAAAGTACAAGTACCTATGAGTTGCACCTAAGTGCGGTTCAAGATGGACTCCTACAGGGAACTCTTTATTACAGATTTGTGTGTAAAATCATCAGCACTTCAGTCAAATGTTTCCATTCGTTTCTCAGGTTGTTTCTTCAATAAATTGGTTGTAAGATGGGGTTTGTGTTTGTTTACAGGCTTGATATCTGTTGGAAGCTTCAACCCACTTTGTATATGTTCAGTTGTTCTGTCCGGGTTGTTTGGGGGGGGGTTCAGCTGCTCCATCAGTGAGAGGGGAAACAGGTTTGCATCATTAGGTCCTCTTAGCAGTGAGGTACTGGGGACCTTTAGGATGTAGGGAGGTGTAGGAAGAAGTGTGTGCTTATAGTAGCAATATGGAGTGTTTACAGATGTGCGGTGTTCTGTACGCTTGTGTGTGGCTCAACACCATACTTAGCTGAGTAGGTGGTATGTTCCAGTTAGGTGAGGAGGAGAAGGTAAAATGCTATTAAGCTATTGTTGAATTTCCCAGGGTTCATTTTTCCTCTGTTTGTTTATATTTTTGTAATAAATATCATTTTTTTGAGCACATACTCCGGCCTGCCGACCTGTTCTCTGCCGAACATCCGTTGAAAGGTTTCCAGTGCCCAAACATCATCCTCTGCTTCTAGCATTAATCACAGAATCCTCACTTTGTAAAAAGACCTGTTACCGTGATAAAAACACTGGCAGGTAATGTGGACTGGAGGTTTTAAACGTTTTAACACTCTCTCCCTTCCTCTCAATTTATTCTGTACTTGTTCCACTTGCCTTTCGGATTCAATTTATTCCCCCTCCCCGTGTGTCTTTCGCTGTCTCCCTCTCAGACACACACAGGCAAACAAACACACCCGGAGTCTAGTGAAACATCTGTCCTGGTCTTACACGAGCTCTCCCTCCATCTGGTCCATTGAGAAAACGAATCACAATATACAGACATGGAGGGGTGGGGGGTGGGGGTTGGAAAGAAGGCAGCATATGCTGCTTTTACGACCTTTTTGTTTTGGCTACAGTAGACTGTGTGTGAAGGCAGCCCTTTGTTCAACACTTTTCTCCTTGTCATGCACAGAAATCCTTTTCTGGATACACCCCCCCCCCCTGCAGCTTGTGGCCTATCTATTGCAAAGACTCTAATGGCTGCTTTAGCATATTCATCGGAATTAATCTGCATTCTGTTGCCAGCATCTAGTTTCTCATCACGCTGTAATGATATTTGAATTCATAAAAACAAGTTAATCCACAAAACATTTTTTTTTCCTTTTCATTTCCCCCTCTCTCCCGCCCTCTCGCTGTCTCTGTCACACAGCAAGCACGACTCACTGACTCACAGCGGTGAAACTGTAAAGGCTAGGCCTGCCCTTGAGTCATATTCACATTAAATGGAGTGACAACATTAATTAATTGTATTTTAGCTCATAATGTGCTCACTGAATGGACAGCTGGTAGCGAAGTACAGCATTTTTACTGAGACGAGAACATAATCCTTAAGAAGTCAGTAACGCCTGCACACATGCATCAACATCAGTGTCTTTATGTGTCAAGTCAAGTTTGGGATATTGCAGACATATATGTACTTACACATGTTACAATGTCACCAGGAACTCATCTATTTAGTATTGCAGTCAAAATTTATAATGTTGACCAACTAAGAGAAAGCCTCATTCAAATGTCTTGAATGCAAGATCTGTGTGTAAGAATCTTCCCCACCACGAGAGGAAAAACAAAACCTTCACTCGAGCAATTTCTGAAGCCACCGACAAGATATATGTGTGCACTAAAAGCTCCTCCTATCCACACCTCAATTGTGGACTTTTATTATTTCATTACGTACAAGACAAGGGCTGAGGGAAACTGAGGAAACAAGACACATATCGCCTTGGGGCCAGGACAAACGCCACAATGAAGATATAGAAAGCTGCAACCTAAAAAGCCATTTCAGCACTGTGGACAGCTCCTTTTCCCAATTAAACATATCTTTTTATGCACCAGCGCAACGTCTAAAAACATTTTTAAAGATGAATAAGTAAAATAAAAAAGCTACATATGCAGTGCAATCTTTGTCTAACTTGATCAGACTTGCTCATCACTTAAAGTTAAGTACTAAAAACCTTTCAACAAGCAGTCACAGCTCTAACAAAAAGGTAGAGAAATGCCTTAAACCCACTGATACACTCATGCATTTTAATAAGAGTAGATATTTTCTGAGAAGTGATAAAAACACTGGTGTGCTCACGTCTTCTCTTTTCCATGTGCCCCTTGAATATCTCCTGCCAGATGCTATTGGCAAGCTAGCTCGGTGGTTTATGGGAACCGATAGCCCAGCTATAAATAGATAAAACTGTATTTACTTTCCATTTATCTGGAAGATCACTTATCTGTTTATGCAGTTTATGAGACTGCATCGTACTGGCCAGGTTTTATGAGTTATGGCGAAAGAAGGAAATTAAGTTTCATCCCTAAGATGCTGTTAAATGAATTATT
The DNA here is from genome assembly GCF_002814215.2 of Seriola lalandi dorsalis. NCBI lineage: Eukaryota > Metazoa > Chordata > Actinopteri > Carangiformes > Carangidae > Seriola > Seriola lalandi. Next base: position 780,801 of record NW_019525451.1, read on the forward strand.
AAGTGAAAATTAAACAATGCAAGAGGGACTCAGGTCTTAGTGGTAATACACAGAGGAATGCTGTTGTAAAGCCAGAGAATATTTCAGGAGAGATATTTGCTGTGTTATGAGTTCAGCTGTGTTTCATTAACAGCAACCAAGTGATCATCTCGTACTTAAAAATTTAGAGCCTTTGCCTCATGGGAAATACTGTCTGTCAGGAGAGTGACCGTCCAACAGATTTATGGTCAAATGAATGAGTTCTGCATCTCTTTAACAACGAAGCATCATTTACAGACACTAAATATGTGTGACACAGGGATTAATCATACTGTGAGTGTTAAATTAGCGTAGCTGGCAAGCTCACAGATAGCACGCTATCAAGCCTGGAGCAAGCTAGCATCAGTCAGTCGTATTAGCTCTCCTAGCTTATTTCTTTTTTTCCCTGCACTGTGCTGTTACTCCTCCCTGGCAATTTGCTCTGAGGAACTAACATCACTTCATCTGACACAGAGTCATTGAAGGGTGACAGAAAGCTTCCCATGCTAATGAGTGTGCTAACTGTCAGCTGGCCCATTTGTATGCTAACGGGATAATAAGCTAACGGTTTATTCTGAAGTTGTATTTGTATCAAACGTCAACATCATGAATGTCTGTAAACTATTCCTGCAGAGGTGCACTGTCAGGAATGCTTGGGGCCCCCAAGGGGAAAAGGGGCCCCCGATGGCCCCTTATATTGGCTCATTTTGAAATGACAACGATAAACAACCTTAAACCTCCCATAACGACACTAAACTGTGCACTGCTGTTGCCCCCCACATCAGCCCTAAGCGGGGCCCTCGATGATGCGTGCTGTAGCTAGCATCTACCCATTCCCTGCATGTGAGGCATTCAGGGAATATCTGTAAATTGTAGCATCTAGCAAAACTCTGCATGTGAGGTGTGAGGTGCTCGGGGGACAGCTGTAAATTATAGCTTCAGCCAGAAGTCTGGAAGGGGGGGGTTGGGGTTCTTTGGTGGGCTTCTTTCCCCCCAAGAGTCTAAGACCACCACTAGATTCCTCTTAATTGGAGCAGAAGGTTAAATATGAAGTGTCAAATCTCGGTTGATGTCAACAAAGAAAAATGTACTTTTCCACACAGGAAAGCTGCAGCGATTCTGTTAAAATGAACAGAATTTGCTGTAAAATTTTGCCATTATCTGTCGACCAGGGCTTGAGGGGCCAAAATAATAAAGTATGTCTCCAGCAATGTCTTTATTTGAGCAGGGATGGATGTGGTTCTCTGGCGGACGTGTCTAAGTTGAAAAAAGACAGAGCTGAAACAGCCACTTTATAATTGGAGCTGAGTCAGCAGGCGAGTGATTACAACTCGGCCCTATGGGATCATCACCATCATTATTGTAGAAAGAAAAATGGTTATTACTGTAGAGTGTAACCTTGCCTTCAGCCCTGCTAATTAGGCAGACTAATACCAAACACTGCAAGCTTGTGACAGACTGTCACTCTTGCAGCTCGGAGCTCCAGATTCAGCATCGCATGTGGTAGAGTGATACTGGGGTGCAGAAGGTGTGGGTGGTGAGGGAGCCTGTCCTTCAACCTGGGTTCAAGCCCCCTTGACAGGAAACATCCATCCTGCTGAAGAGTCCTAGAGCAAGAGCAGACACAGAATTCGCACCTGCTCCTGAGGCGTTTAGCCAAATGAGAACTTCCCTCTTCAATCAATAGTAAAACACGCAATTTCCTCTCCACTGTCAGCGCTAAATCATTTAAAATAGGCTTTGTCATGCAGAATTTAGGGACGCCGACTCCTGTCAGACAGACCCCGTCCAGTTTATGCGATGCAGGATTTAAAGGTTAGAGCCTGCGAGGGGTTTATTCTGCAGCTTTTGTGAGTGTAAGAAAGCTAACATGGTTAATTACATGGGCCGCCAACAAACCAGCAGTGATTTCCCCTGGTAGTTGTAAAGGATCTCTATTACTACGAGGCATTTTCTCTGACCTCAGCCCATGAGAGAGGCTCCACGTACTGCAGCTTGTGCAGCAGTCATTAAATAAACCCAGCGCAGTCTAATCCACTCAACATCAGCTCATTCATGGCTACACAGAGGAACAACTAGCATGTGTGTTTGAGTGTATGTATATTTATATGTATCTGGTTGGAACTGGAGCATCTGGATGTCCCTCTACTGTAATATTTTATGTAGGGTGGAATAAGTCTATTTAAGTCTTCAGAACAGGTTCGATTCTCTGTGTTTTTTCACATCCGGGAAGCTGATGTATTTGTGGAACAATAAATTAAACTCAAGGTGTAAAAACTGTGAATGCATGAATGAGTCGAGCTCGACGATGATGGAGAATAAAACAGTGGCATTAATAAGGGCGTACCCATGCCAGTCCTATTAGCATGTTCCTTGGTCTATGCTAATCTCCCAGCCGGTAGCCTCCTTGCTGCCGCTGCTGCTGGGAGTGTTTTTGAAAGGAGAATATCCCCCCATAAGCCTGACTCTATCAGCTCAGTTGGTCCATTCATTTTTAGCTTAATCTGTTCAGTATGTGGAGCAATTTAGACCGGGCAGCCAGGCCTTGGCCCCTAATCCACAGATGACTCCGGGGCAAATGGCCGCCTACACCCAGGAATGACCCCCTCGCTCTCTCTATTCTCTCTCGGTTTATTTCTGCCCGTTCGTGTTTTTGTTGGCCCTTGATCTCCGCTCGGGCTCAGAGCCAGGAAAAGACAATGGGACAAACCGTCAGAAAGATCAGAGGCAACGCGAAAGCGGAATAGAAGAGTGTTCAAGTATAAACAGAGTTATGGTGGTTGTCAATGCATCAACTGTTTGTCTTGTTCCACAGCCGGCCTCTTCCACAGATAAATGTCTCACCTTGCCTCATCTCCCGTCGTGCTATCTTTTCGGGAGCTCAGTGGTTCATGGGAAATACGCGCTGGGGACGCAGTGTTGGCGTGCCTCCGATAACCCACGTGTCACTCCGAGATACCGCCAGCGGCTCTCTGTAAACCCGTGGCTTTGTCTTCTGTCAGTGTCGCCATCACAGCTAAACGCCCGTGACAGCACAGCTCATCGCCAAAGAGAGGTGTCATCTCAGAGCTGTATCACCCCACACATGTCCCCGTCTCTTTGCCAGTCCACTCGTGAGGTGTCAAAATGGAATGACTCTGACTCAGGGTAGTGTGTGTGTGTGTGTGTGTGTGTGTGTGTGTGTGTGTGTGTGTGTGTGTGTGTGTGTGTGTGTGTGGATCTGTGTGGCTGTCCTTTCTGGGAAAAAAATGAGTTTCAGTGCATTGGAGGGAGGCCATTTTGGTTTGTTATCACTTCTTCATGGAGTCTGATTAACCTGTTAAAGGCCCATGGGTGGAGATTTTCCCTCCACTACTCATGGAGTAAAAGTGTACACCACACGCTATAAATAGCAGTGTTATTATAATCTGCCCCCAGAAGCCAACCAGTGCTCCTATACTGGGATAATAATTCAATGACACACATCTTTATTTAGGTATGTACTAGGGCTAGGCAAGTCATATTAATCAGTATCAGTAATTATCAATATATGCTTTAACTCCACATGTCACTTTAAATTGGGGTGTAATCATCTTAGGACTGAATCCTTCATGAATTATGAGTTTATTACGGTTCCCGTTCTCATGAACTCGATATCTCAGGAACACCTTCAGGGAATTTCTTCAAATTTGGCACAAACGTTCAACCGCACTCGAGGATGAAGTGATTACAATTTAATTATCAGAAAGGTCAAAAGGTCAAAAGTCAGGGTCACCGCGACCTCACAAGACATGTTTTCTTCCCTCAGCGCGTTGGACCCACTATATGAAGCTGATTTAGGTCTTTCATCAAACACAAAAAAACTCATGCATCATTGAGGAGCCCTTGAGCAAGGATCATAACTCATGCTCTGCATTGCTCTCATATATCAATGTCTGTAACAGGAGTTTATAAAGAGTTTATAAAGCTGAGGGTTGCATTAGCACACATCCCAAGTCAGGTCTCAGATCAGCTCCCTGTGCCAGTTCCTGCCACCGAACCCATGAGCATAGCACCCAGTCCTGTTTCTGCATTTAGCATTTCTTTGCCCTATAATGACTCCTGCTGAGAGACCTCAATGAAATCCTTAGTCACTTTAAATTACAGCTGTGGAGCCGAAGCTCCGGTGTTACAGAGTGTTACCTCGCTCTGCCTGCTCCTCACGTGCCGCTCAACTTGTAAACACACACACACACACACACCTGAGATTCGCACTCATCATACACCTTTGTGTGTAATTAAATGAAGCTGTGATTGCCATTACAGATGGTGACAATTGCATCTATTTATGAGAGCAGCTGGGTGTTACCCCTCTGAAGAATCACAAGCAAGTCACACGAATCATCATGAATCCTCTGGCAGTGACAGTGAGTTGGCGAGTGAATCTGAGGAATGGCAGAAGAAGTAGTTTGCGCAGCATTAAAATTTAAATATAGCCTACTTCCTGCAAAATTAGGCAAGAATAGAGTCATAAATGTGAAGCAGTATGTGCAATGTTCAAACCCCTGGTTCCAGTCTGTTGTCACTGAAGTGACCAACGTGAGCTCTGGCACCGTTTCCCTCCATAAACAGTTTAAAACAGGCAGAGTCAATCCTGAACTGTAGACTGAGAGATTAAAATGAAGCTGCATACTCTCAGTGCTATGCATACTACACAGACACGATTAGACCAACATTATTATGCATTGCGATTAGTGTTGACAGAGCACACAGGGAGTGAGATATTTTTAGGCTTTGTTTACACACTGAATGGCTTTCTAACCTGGTAATCCCTTGTATTTCTCTTCTGATTTGTAGAGAGGACAGTGGGTCCAAATCTACCTCTCTAATATTTATAGCTAGTAAAGTAACAGTTTCTATTCATATACAGAGATTGGCAGCATTCAGTCGCTTTCCCTTTGAAATATTCACATTTATCTTTAAGGCAGTGCATCTCTTTAGGTTAAAATCCCACATCAATCTAGTTTTTTATTTTAACATCCATATGATGCACTAACACTGTCAGCCACTGCCAGTTACAAGCTAACAAAACAACACAAACAATGGAAAGATGCTAACTGTTCTGACCCGTCTGCTAGTCTCTGGTTCTGGTCTCAACAGACTCCTCCTCTGAGTCTGGGTCTGACTGAGGATCAAACATGTGGCTGAGTCTCTCTGATGTTTCCTCTGACCATCTTGATGCTCTCTGATCTGTCACCTGTCCACCTGGAGCAGGCAGGTGGTGGGCGGGGCTCAAGGCCTGATCCAGATTTTCAATCAGGAAGTAAGAGGTTATTTATGAGGTTATTTATTATTGGATATTTTGTCTTTATTCACAGTGACAGTTCTTACCACCCAATCATCATTTGTGTACGCCATGTTGCCCTGTATTTCCTGTATAATCCCGCTGGCCGTAGCCTCAAATTGACCATAAGGACATGATTGGTGTTACTGGAAATGCCGAACTGCTCCTTTAAGCTCGTCAGTTACAAAAACATCAGCAATAAACTGAATAAACAAGTTCATAAATAACAGCTTGATCTCATTAAAAATCATGTGTGTCTGGCATCATCACTGACTCACAACCGTCTACAGGAGTGTGTGTGTATCTCTCTGTGTAACATCTACAGCAGGTCGCAGCATATTCAGGTAGTTTCATGTTTGTTAGCGTACAGGAAGTTCCTCCACCAGGAATGTGACTGATCTCAAACGTGTGCTCGGTCTCGTCGGCTCGTGAGAGGCTGATGGCTTCCGATGGCCTAACTTTTAAGAGGTTATCCCCCTGGAGACTCTGGCTTCCTATGCAATGGCTCCATTTCTCCTGTTCATTACTGTACTGTTGTCAAACGCTCTGGCAGCACTCCAGCCAACCGAAGCCACACACACACACACACACACACACACCCCCACACACACACACACACACACACCCCACACACACACACACACACCCCCCACACACACACAAACACACACACAAACACACACACACACACCCCCCTCGTCCCTCTCTTCTGGTCTGTCTGTGTCTTCCTCTCATTCTGTGCCAGCTCCAGCCGATCTGGAGGGGGATCAGGAGCCAGGGTTGCCGTGGCAACTTGTCCCAGCCCTATCGCTGGATGGATCATCCCTGGCTTGTCTTTCCCGCAACATCTCCTCAGAATGCAAACACAAAAGAGTCAACTTCCTCCCCTCTGCCTCTTCTAGCGGGATTTTTTCCCAGTTTTTCTTCTTCATGTGTCACTTTGTGTTTCCCAGGGTCAGTCAGGTTAGGGAGGTGACATTTTGCGTGGAAGTCACTGTCACATAAGCTTTTTTTGTTTTTGTTTTTTTTTTTAGTGGAGCTATGGGGTCATACTCCTCTGTGGGATTTCCCATCATGCCTCCTCCACTGACAAGGCATTAGTGTGAAGTCAGTGGCTGGCAGGGGTGAGATTCTCCAGGGACGAATATGATATCTGCAGCTGTCCAAGCTGTGGAGCGAGAGGTGGGGGGGGGGGTTCAGGATTGATACCTGTGCTGTGTAATGTAAACACTGCATGAGGACACACAGACACACACACAAGCTTACACTTTGCAGATAGAAACTCGCACAACAGCCCCATGGGTTTACCCGCTTTTTACGACTGTGGTTCAGGATGCACCACACGTCCAACCTCGAGGCTACGACAGCAGAAGACCACGACAGGTTCCACCAAGAACAGAAACCGGAGGCTCACCAACTTCATTAGGATTCATCCTCTGGTGACCGTGCACGTCTGTATCAAATGTCATGGCAATCCATTCAACAATTGCTGAGATATTTCCATTTGAATCCACTGGTGGACTAACCAATATTGACACTGCCTTCCACTGTACTTGCCAGCTTAAATAAGTGCAACCATAATTCAGATTGATTTTTACATTAACCTCTGTCCTTTAATTACCATTCAAGTTGGCTACCTGCTCACTAAAAGCTTTGGTTCCTCCTGCCCCCACACCAGTGCTGCCAAGTTTCAAAGAAAGCGTATCTCTCGGCTGATCAAAGACTTGCAAGACGTTGCCAGGTGATATTATTAATTTGTCCATGAATATATTTCCAACAGCACCCAGGTCCTCGAGGAGAGACAGGGCCACACTGTGTTTTAAGCACTGTGATCACCACATTGCTTGAGATTAGACACGACAGTACTGCAAGCGTACGTGCACGGGCGTCAGTCGCACCACTTTACCGGCCAAACTTTGGGGAGTAAACACATCTCTCCCCACAGTCCAAATAAAACAGATACATTTCTGTCTGGTTGCGCCTGACAAATCAAGTCACCTGGGGAGCCTCAGAAGTTTCTAAATCCAGCAGCATTTCCCTGCCTCTGAAAAATGTTTGAATAACCCTGCCAATGCACATTACTGCACACGTTTGTACAGCTATCTTTGTGGGGACCTGTCATTGAAATAATGCATTCCTTAGCCCCTTAACCTAAACTTAACCATCACAACTTAATGCCTAATATCAATCCTTACCCGACCCGTAACCTAAACCTAATTCAATCCCTGACCTTTAAACCAAGTCTCAACCTTCAAACAGACCAATAAACGAAGCCAAAACCCTTAAGTTTTTGGACCCCACAAATGTCGTAAAACAAAACCACACACACACACACACACACACACACACACAACACACACACACACACATCATCATCGACCCTGTCTAATATCTTGACAGGACAATCCATTTAAAAGATGTCATACAAGGTGAAGTTACCCACTGATCAATCTCCTCCATTGATTTATGGCTAATGACGTTGAGAGATGACTGCAAAAAGCTCCTACATTTAGCTTATTGACACGCTGCATCGAGTGACAGATCGCTGACTGAGAATCATTTTCTGGGATAGTAAAGCTCCCCGTGAGCTAATTGACAGTATAAAGGGCTAAATATAGGATGTAGCTTTAATCTACAAGGCTATTTGTAGAATAGCTACTGAACGCCTCTTTAAAATGTAATCAGTGACTGAGTTCATTGTTTTAGTTTATCTAAACGAACGTCCTTCGTCTGGATGATCTGGCATCAAAAGAGTGCGCTGCTGAAATGCCTCTGAGCAAAACATCAAATGCTTAGATGTTCCAGTAGAAGGGAAATCATTACTCAAAAACATTTAATCTCATACTGAAAACCCATGAATATCAGTCTTCCTGTACTGTCGCACAGGCCCGACCTCCACACCCTTACTTCCCACCTCACGGCATACATGACACTTGCATTGGGTGTACAGTAATTATTGAACTATGCTGTTATATGTCAAGGTGAAAACAGAAATGTCCCGTGTGCGATCGGAAAGAAATCTGCAAAACGAGGTAGGAAAATGTGTCCTTGAGTGAGTTGTTCAACTCCTCACTTCCTGTTTCTCAGAAAGATCCGAGCCTGGATTTAATGTTTGTCAGTGTTCCCGTCTGAGAGCAAGTCATCCATCAGAGCTAATCGACACTGTGAGCGCACAAACAGCTCACCAATCCAAACCTCCCAGCAGTCATCAATGAAAATAAACACTAAAGAATGAATATTATAAATAATAGTTTGACATTTTGGGAAATTCGCCAATTTTTCTTTCTTGCTGAACGTTAGATGAGAAGATTGAAAACACATTTAAATGTGTCTGTTTGAAGCTGGAGCCAGGAGATTAGCTCAGATTAGCGTAAGTGCCTAGCTAAGAAAAGATGCTAACGTTAGCTGTGTAGCAGTAGCAAAACTTACAAATAGCTCCTTAATGTCAACAAATTCTGAGGACTTGTAAACGAACTACCACTTCACATCTAACGAGCACCACTCCACAGTCAGTCAAGATGTCTGCTCCAACTGGCAGATTTCTAATTAAATTTACCAATGAGACGTTTTGTCAGAGACGCAACTGCAGCAGACTGCGATCATTCCTTGTACATTATCCTCCCACTCCAACAATTAACTCTGCCTGGTGTTTTTGAGGGAACACAGTGAACTGGTGTCTGTTAAACAAGGGTGAAAAACAACCACAGGCATTCACACTGAGTCTTAAGTTTACTCAAGTTAGAATGATGTAATTAAACACAATTAATCCGAGCTTTCCGCAGCTGATGGTGTGACGCCATCGCTGCGCCTCAGACGGCCTCGGTGTAACGGGAGCCCGTGCTTCAGCTGCTGCTTATCGAGGGCAGGGGAAACTATAGAAGCGTCCTATAAACTTAGACAATGACTGCCACAGCGCCGGCAGGATTCAGTTCCTCTTATAGGGCACCTCCGAAAGCAGCTGGCCTCATTAGATGCCACAAAGTTATGTAGAGGTAAGGAGGGACGTCACCTGGAGAATCACCCAGGATAATTTTACACCGTAGCTTTGGTTTTTAAATGTCAGTGATGCTGCAATCGCACCAGCCTTTAAAGAACTCCCCGGGGTGGTGCTACACGTGATATACTGTAAGGTGTAACCCCCACCGTGAATATTTTATGAGGTGGTTGTCAGTGCACATGGAGCAGAGGGGGGGGGGGGGGGGGATCTCACAGTGAACTCGAAGCTTGGGCTGAATATTAAATATTAAGTCAGCTGGAGGTGAAGCATTGCGACTATTACAGGTAACGTGAGGGAAGATTATTTGAAAGCTTTTGATCAGGGTAATAAGAGAAAACTCTCCCTCTGATTGTACAGTATATAATATCTCACCTCATGGAATAACTGCCAGGTTTATATCGCCCTCTGTTGGTGATGCTGCATAAACACACCTATTATATCTCTACAAGATAGACTCCTACTTCACCATCCTCAGACTCACACTTGTGTAAGTACGTCATTATAAGTAAAACTCCTGCATTCAAAATCTTACTTTAGTATAAAAAAGAAACAGAAATATCATCAACAACATGTACTTAAAGTTTAAAATGTAAAAGTATCTGTTATACAGCAGAGTGACAGGAGTGTTATGAGCTTTTTACTGTATTTAATATGATTATAACGACCTCATATACTGTTTAATCGTCATTATAGTGATGCTTTATATTAATAAACTCATCATTAATTCTGTATGTGAAATTATAATCTGGAAAGTAACTATGAGCTATAAATGTGGTGGAGTAATGAGTGTATTATTTCCCTCTGAAATTTAGTATATACTAGAAATATACAGTCACTGAGCTCTTTATTAGGAACAGCTGCTTATTCGTGCAATTATCCAATCAGCCAATTACGTGGTGTAATATATAAAGTCGTGCAGATCCAGGTGAGGAGCTTCAGTTAATGTTCACATCAAAAAAATCTGAGTGACTTTGACTGACAGGAGAGACAGAAACACCTTGTGGATGAGAGAGGTCAAAGGTCAGACTGGCTGGAGCTGACAGAAAGGCTACGGTCACTCAGATACTAGTTACAACCAAGCTTCAGAATGAACAACACGTTCAACCTTGAAGTGGATTAAGACAAAGACAAATTACTCCATTATTTATCACTGAACTTGGAGATCTGTCTGTGACAGGGAAATCGATTGAGGAGCAGCTCAGTGTGAGGCCCAACCTTACCTCCAGTTTCCAGTCTTTACGCTAAGCTAAGCTAACTAACTGCTGCCGTCATATTTCACAGGGCAGGTAAGAGAGTGTTATTGATCTTCTTATCAAACTCTCGGCGAGGAAAATCATCCCACTGCTGCAGCAACGCAACGCAGAAACTCACATGCACCAGGAGGAATCATGTTTCCCCTGGACTGCCTTTAAACTTCACCGCAAATATTATCTGCCTGGCACTAAATGGCACCATGACAACACATCTGAGCCTGGTGCTCACCGGCCTGAACAGGGTTAATCATTTACATGCTGTTCTTTAAGGGGGGGGGGGCATTGTAAGTCATTATTCAACCCATCTGAAAGAGGAGCCGCGACTTTCGCGTCGCCTGAGAAGACGAGCCGCACCAATACACAATCACAGGTGTCGACTGACCTCAGGTGTAAGGTCACGACTCGGGGGTTGAGCTTGATCTCATGACATGACTTGTGTCCCGATCAATCATTTACCGCAACTTGACAAAGTAAGCCTGTTGTCGGCTCAGGGACGGCCGCCAGCGTCGTCATTAACTATACACCAACCGAAGTAAAAGCAGGAGCAGGATGAAACTGGAGAAGCGAACTTCACCGACTGAGAGTGACACACCTGCCAGTCAATCTCCCGCTGTCTGCTTCCTTTTCTCCATTACACAGGCGGAATCACAGGCGTGCACCGGAGACCCCGAGCTGGACCCGGTTGAGATGAGAGGCCCCCGTCATGTCTGGAGAGATCTAAGCCACTTAGAGGATGAGCAGTGGTCTGAGCTCCCTTCAGACATCCTAGCGCAGCATTCTGTGGAGAATAAGATCCTGGAGTAGCCCTGTTTAGCCACAGATAGCTGCTAAGTGCCCTGTTAGTTCACTCTATCTCCAACCCTTCAAGCTTGATTCCCAAGAGCCTCTTAAGAGATGCTTTGCAGCTTCTTTTTTTTTTTTCTCTTTTTAAAAGCAGCTGAGCTCAGAAAAACACATTTGTCACAGTGAAGAGCTTTACAGGTATCAACGCCTGTTACAGCCCATCAACCTGCTCATACAGTACAAGTTTATAGACACAGGCTACATTTATTAAACTATTAAATTAAAGCATTGGTTTTTTTATTATCTCTGTCACTCAGTAGAGCATTTACAAGCATGCTGTGTCTTTCAGTCCCAAACCTATTGCCTTATTTTTAAAAAAATGTCATAAATATATCATGAATTTGGTCTCTGAATTTTGCGTTTATGACTTTTAAACATAGTTTTCAGTTTAATAAATCCATCCGGCTACAACAAAGGTAAAACTAACGCAGTCTATATCAAAAACAATGCATCTTAGTAGGATACATTCATTGTCGGTTTGGGTCTGCACATGGCATTTGTTGATATAATATAAAATAATAATACATAGCCAATAAAAAAGCTAGTACACAGCATATAAAACAAAATAATCAAGTCCAACGCATTCAACAAACTGAATTAGAATAAATATAATTGTATAAAATGGATACGATGATGACATATATAGAATATCACCAGACTCCTGAACCTTTTCATCTGTTTCATTTCACAGTCAAAAAGTGTAAGTTTGACTCGGCTGAAGGTCGTTCTTGTGTTTGTAAAATAAGACGCTGTAATGTTGTTGCTTTTAAATGGAAAAACTCTTGTTTTAAGAGGGAATATGTAAAGTATACACTCCGCTAATATTACAGCTCTTTTCACTTGGAGAGTGAACAAAGTGTCCGGCTCACTTGACCCTATAGGATAACCTTATATGGGCTATAGGTTTACTGACACTAATACACCTGGGTTACGTCTGAGTGGCCAGGGGTTAAAGATTTCTAGAGGAATACTTACTGTACCGCACTTTGTAACATCTCTATTTTCAGGAGCCGGCTCGGTTTAAAGAGACCTGTCAATCAAACTCTCACGTGGACAATCTCTTTCCACTGATCTGAAGCGGCAGGAGTCACTTTCAGGCGAATGGAGACGGAGGTGAAAGGCAACCCGACCCGTTCTCCGGCGGGTCGCCTGGTGTTGTTTGGGTTTCGTCGGGAATCTCCTGATGAGACTCATTTAATGAGAAAGGCGCAGAGAAAAGTTTCATTTTATCCTTCCCCTTTGATTTTGAGATTTTTCATTTTGCCTCCAGGTACTTAACACCTGCTTTATGGAGATGCGTGTGCCATAAAGCAGGTGTTAAAGTAGGAAATAACTCAACGGAAAAGAGCTACAGTCACACACTTTCTGCCCGATTGTCTTTTAAATATTCATGTCGTCTACACTACAGTGGAAACTCTATAAGGAGAGAATGGCCAAGTTTCCTCTCAGCCCGTCTGACGTTATCAACTAAACACCCACATTCATCACATTACAACCCCACGTAGGCAGAGTCCAGTAATCAACATACAGCTGAATCAATCCATCGACTTACTGTCACATGAAATACACTCTGTTGTAGTCTCAGGGAAACGGTTCCACCCCCAGTGTCATGAGAGAAAACTCATGTTTGCGTCTCTTTTCTTTGCGGAGTCAGAAATCATTTAAAAAAAAAAAAAAAAACGCATCAATTTTGATCATAAAAGCCGAAATAGAACAAAAGGAGAAAAGTCTGTTTTGTGCAGGATGACAAAAACACACTAACGTCTAATATTAGCACAACACTACGATACATCTCTTTGCTCTTTCAGCAATCATGTACTTTCTATCACTCAATATCTGCACTGCGAGAAGGCCATTTAAAAGACTGCACACTGTACAGCGGCCAACATAGGCAGCGCTTTTATTTTGAAGTTGAATCAAAGTGCTATAAAAAGGACATAAGAAGACATGAAGACGAGATATGACAGAGAGACACATTAAACAGTTCAAATAAAATATAGATTGTTTGAAATATGAGACTGTTCATTGCATTCAGAGCCAGCAGAGGGCAGTGCTGCAACATGTATGATCAAACCTGAGCATTAAACGATCCCATGCACCAACACTTCAGTTATTTCAACGATTCAAAGATCAAGGATGATTTTTGTATCAAAGCTTAAAAAAATAAAATAAAATAAAAATGTGTTAAATACAATCTCACATTTTAACATGTCAGATTTCCTTTATCCAGTTTCCAGCTGCCAGATTTTTAGCAATAAATACATAAGAATTTAAAATTTTTAAAATAAAAATCAATAAAAAATAAAAAATACTTGTATATACAAACATAATAATAGTGATATAAAAAGTTCAATAAACTATTTGCAAATGCGTAAAATTACAGCTACTCCTTCTCCCTCACTAACAAATCTGGATCCCTGAATATTAAAAAGGTTAATTTCAGAGTTTAACTACTTCCTCCTTCACTCAGTGTGAAGGAGTTTACATCACACTTTTGTAATATGTATATCAGTATCATTAACATGCATCATTATTTGCTTCAGACTATTCTAATGTCATAAATCCTGCTGGTATGTGTCTACGTGTTAAACTCAGGTGCTGCTCAAACATCACAGTCAAACAACAGAAAGGGAAATGTATTTTGGAGTCGAGGCTTCTGCTGCATTTAAAATCAGTTCAGAAATAAAATATTCACTTTATAATAACGTTTCTGCACAAAAAACATATTGGGGTGGCGACCATTATTATCCTATGATATAATAAAAATATTGAGTGAATAATATAATAACTTTGTCATTTAAATTTTGTCCAAGCTGTTATATGATATGATGATATGTATTTGCAGCATTTTCAGCCATTATTATCTATTTTATTACATCTTTATTAACAGTTATTACATTTTGAGTTTCTACAGAATCAAACACACACAATTAAATTATTGCATAATTTTGTTTCCTGCTGTGATGTTACTTTATCAACAAACTGAATAAAGAATCAGTTGAGTCATATTTATATTGTTCAGATTATAAAGGAAAATTCAGTATATTTTTGTTGTATTTTCTTGTTAAATAAAAAAATTAATAAAAAGAGACATATTCTGCAACTACTTTCCTATTAAAATCCATGTTTTCTTGGACAACTCACTCAGTGCTTAGAAGATTTTACATGTTTTTTTCTTATAAAAATATAGACAATATCCCTTTGATGCTTCATGGAGTTACGTATTAAATCTTATTTTGCAGCTTTACTTAACTTGAATACACCTCTGTTATTCTCCTCTAAAGAGCAGTGACAGTCCTTCACTGTGCAGAATGGTGACCCATCATAAATTCTATGAGGAATGATGTTTTGTGTTGAAAAGGCCTTTTTCTAACCGAGCTGAGGTCATACGCAGCTCGTCCTCAAGGTGGCGACAAACATCAGCAAAGACAGTCGACCGTCACTACAATGGATGAGCCTGATTCATTTCTCTTACATGTAAGAAACTGAAAAAAACTCTTAAGTAAAAAAAAAAAAAAAAACTTAAAAAATAAATAAATAAATCTTCCCTGATCTCTTCCTGTGCAATCAAGGACGGGATGAAATTAAGAGCTCTTAATACTTGAAGCAAATGATACCTTTTTAATTCCTCCTTAAACTGTAGTCAGATGTGAGGGGAAGAGGCCAACACATTCAACTGTGGCTGCGTTTGAATTATAAAACAGGATGAAGAGCAGACTGATGAATATTCAAGCAGGAGAGTTTACAGAGTTGAGACGGGACAATGTAAATATTCTGCTTTGCTTTACATCTACATCCTGTCTAAAACTCAACCTTCACACCTACAAATGGCATTAAACTTTTTATTCCTTTTTCCTCTGATAATGTGAAATATTAAATGATTTCTACCGTGGTGCAAATAACTATTGGAATGATCCACTTCTTAAGAACAATCAATGTGATTGTGTGTATTTATATTGTTTATATATGTGTGTGTGTGTGTGTGTGTGTGTGTGTGTGTGTGTGTGTGTGTGTGTGTGTGTGTGTTGCATCAGTGAGGGAAGCCAGAACCTACAGGTGGGCTTTTTCTCCCGGGGCGTGGGAGTGAAGAAGGAAGTCAGGTAACTAAATCAATATCATGTGAATTATTAAGAGCTTCCTCCGTCGTCACGCACCGTGGATTCTCAAGAAAAGACACACTCCCTCCCTCCCTCCTTCCTCCTCTTGTTTTCTTTCTCCCTTCCTTCATTTCCCTTCTGTAAGTTTCCTCTTTTACCACCACATGAACACACATGCATGTACACATATGCGTTGTACATATCACCACACCAATTTCCAGACACACACACACACACACACACACACACACATGCACTGGTCTTTAAGCTCACCCTTGTTGGAGTGCTCATTAGTCAGTGCAGTGATGCAGAGTAGCCCTGTCATTAGCTGAGAGCTCTGTGTCCTCCACTCCCATCCCTCTGTTTTATTCTTCTTCCTCCACTAAGGATTCGTCTTCATTTTATCTGCGAAGCCAGGGGCATTCCAGAGATCTACATGACAAAGATCTCCCTAATCCCACTGAAGTCTAAATACCTTCTGCAGACCGTCTTTATTAGCAGAATTGAGATCAGGTGTCCTAATTGCCTTTGCCATACGTGTCACTTGTTACTGCCAAAGCGAGAACGGAGAGGAAAGAGTTTGTTTAACTCTGCCTTTGTTTCTCCTCTTTAAATGTCCAATAATGTAACCAGGTACTTTAGTTTAGTCCCAAGTTATATTAATGTTTCTGACATTTCTCGGGGGGGGGGGGGGGGG
>NW_019525451.1:797027-804758 GCF_002814215.2 Seriola lalandi dorsalis
GGGGGGGGGGGTATTGGATAATTTCTCTTTGGACCTCAACCAGTTATTTAAATGAAGCCGTGTGAGAACTTTAAAGGGGAAATGTCTCTTTGGTGGAACTGCTAACAGCATCTGAAACGTGACAAAGGGCCCAAAGTAGACACTGTCTTTTCTGCAAAGGCTGGAAATCTCTAAGAAACCATGAGTAAATGTACATAATTAAATTTATTACTAGTAACTCTGTGCACGCCGGCACACTGTGACATCACTGCTGAGTGGTATTAAAGCTCCTTCCAGTGTAAAGGTCTGTGTTCATGTGTAGTGTGATTATAGATCAGCTCTAGCTTCTATATTAATACTGTGAAAGTATCAAAGCCTCAGTCCACAGAGAAATGCACACAGCCTGTATTCAGAAACTGAGCCTTAAAACCAGCCGTCAGGACTTCCTGAATATATGTGATAATATATCCCCTGATATGTAACATACAGGCTATAGCAGCATCACTCTTGATAAAGGGACATGTCATATTGGCTATTACATTTCTGCATGGGCAGATGGGAACATAGCTAGCAGTTAGCAAGCTTGTTAGCTTGGTTAAATTCGCATAGTTCATTTAAAACGAGAAAGTGACAGACCAGACCACCACCTGCATCTTTAAACCTCAAATTTGCTGTTTCATGTTTGTATTTTTTCTTATTCCTAAAGGCACCAGACCAAATGTAGACAGTTTCACTTTGAGATATTTCCAGCACAGCTACCATGGATTTTTTATTTTATTTTGCATCAACAGTAAATGTCAGGTTTTGGTGTCAGTCCTTCAGAATCAAAGACTAATGGCCTCTTTCATCATTTTGCAGCAACATTCAACAATTACACAGTGAGAAATACATCACAGAGGAGGCAGTGATGAAATGTCTCCACCGAGTGCAGTCTCTGTGATCCAGCATGCAACACAGACCCAGGAGGCGTTTGGAGTCGAGGGCTTGACTCCCACTTTTACTGGACTGGAGGACCTCTTACTCTGATGCTGCAATCACTATAACTAATGCTATCGCTCTCTGCACCTGTGTAAAGCCAGCAGCTGAAGTTCACATACATTTTCTCTGAAAGGCATTCTGGGAAATGTAGGAAGTTGGAAGGTAAAAAACAAAAACAAAAACTGATCATTGCCCCTTACACACACACACACACACACACACACACACACTGTAGTTTACTTTTACTCCATCCCACATACACCATCCTGCTGCCCCAAATGCTCATCAGATCACCAAATTTGGATTAATCCGCCGCTGAAAATAGTCCCTGACAAATGTACAATTTCCGCCTGTTTGAGTAATGTTTGAAAATAACTATAGCTCCCAGCTGTTTAAAGAAATTATAATAAATTATTTTTTAGGACATTTTACAGTTTCTATTACAGCATCAGGGGGCGTTTACATCAGATCCACAACAGTTTTCAATGAGCGTATTTCCTCCATGAGAGACTGAGGCTCTCACTGAACTCGACTGCACTTGCAGAAGATAACAGACCTTTATTAGAGGGAGGCCTTTATTTCTAATTCCCTCTGTTTGATTGGTATAATCCCTCATGCTGCCTTGTTATTATTATTATTATGAGTTAATACAAACTCAGTACTTCCTGTAATCGCTTCAAATTAAAAGCCCACTAGTGGATGGAAACCCTTTATTTTTAAATAGGGCTTTTATTGCTGTGCTTATCATATGCAGCAGAACCAGAGATATCATCTTTTTATTCCACATATTCTTCTTGCTTGTCTAAACCTGGCGACGACATTACCCACAATGCAACTCTACCACCGACAGTTCGATCTTTCTTTAACCCTAAACCTCTAACCCTAACCACACATGAACTTCAGGATGCAAACCCCCCGACTCCTGATGTCAAAGTCCACTCACCATCTACTGTACTCTCCATGTGCTCCACAGTAATGCAGCATTGTAAAAGCCAGTTCACAACAGAATATAAAAATCATTTCTGCGAGACAGGGTTGGTGCAGACACGATAAATGACAGTGAACTTCTATCCACAGTTTTCTTGAAAATGAGGGACGTGTGCAGCAGTAAATGCTCGACCCTCTCCAATCAGCAGGGATCACTCAGTACCTTGTAACCCCCATGATTTGCTGGCGCACAGTCTACCACAATATGAACCTGCAGTATTGTAGCATATCAGGAATTCCCAGCATAACAAGAAAAAACATGCACAGAGCAACTGAACACAATCCTCCATCACTCCTTCCCTTTCCTCTCTCTCTCTCTCTCTCTCTCTCTCTCTCTCTCTGCTTCAGCTGTGGTGACACTGATGCTTGCTCGTCATGTTTAGCCCCGCAAATCCATCACAAAGAGAAGATGTATTTATTCTGTCGTCAGGAAGTCCACCCCACGTCCCCCGTCCTAATTTGTCTAAGCGGGAGACGGGTCCGACAGTCAGACTGATGGGATACGCTGCTGTACACATGTTATCCTATCAGTCTTCTCCCGACTCCCTCTCTCTCTCTCCCTGCTGTTTCTTATCTCTGAGTTGGCCTCTTGTTTACTGACACCATCAGTTAAACACAACATCCTCTTATATCTATTCAACTAATGACTGTGTTGTAAAAGTCTATCAATCTGCAGACAGAGGAGACAACCAGGGAGATGCTGAGGAATAAAAACCAAATTGAGAAGTTGTTAGAAAACATGCCAGGTAAATTTCCCAGCAGACATTCTTAACAAATATGACCAAAAAAAAAAATTAAATTTGCCAGAATGTGAGCTATTTCTGTCACATAAACACTCATCACATCCAACCTGCTGTGTTACCAACTACCATCAACAATGCAATTAATGAACACAATGATGATAGCACCAGGAGGACAATCCTCTTTGCTCATCACGCATTCCGCACTGCATGCTATTACAAATGACCAAACACTCCATATAATAGCACATCATTTAGCCGATGTCCTTCGCTGGCTTGGCTCCCCACATACTCCACGCTGGCCATCAAAATCTCTGTGATAGAGCACATTAATTACACCCATCCAGAGACAGCTATGATTACAATTTCACACGTTTGAATGGACTACAGCCATTTGCCACAAAACTGCAGAGGCAGAGCAATGACTTTGGTGAAGCGGGAGGGAGGGAAGGAGTGGAGAGGAGAGGAGGGAAGGGGGGGGGTCGTTCGTAATTCTCCGGAGAACTGCAGATGCAGGATATGTGGACGCATGGATGCTGACAGCTCTGGCGTTTAAGCAATGTGCTGTAATTGCATGCAAATGGACCTGAATCTGTATCTTAACACATCTTCATTAGCCGGTTCACAAGTGTCTGCAGCTTAGATGGAGGGACAATGGAGGGTTGAAGTTA
This sequence comes from Seriola lalandi dorsalis, assembly GCF_002814215.2. Taxonomy (NCBI): domain Eukaryota; kingdom Metazoa; phylum Chordata; class Actinopteri; order Carangiformes; family Carangidae; genus Seriola; species Seriola lalandi. Next base: position 800,383 of record NW_019525451.1, read on the forward strand.
ATTCTTACTAGGCTGGTTCTGTTTTCATATTCGACAACTTTAATTAAGCGATAGATTAAGTTTTGAAGGGATGGTTTAATGCATTGAATCCCATGAGTGCTCTAATAAACAGCAGAATAGAATCAGTCAGTGGATATCTAATGGGGTTGAAAATACACACAGACATCTATATTTCATCAACCCAGCGCCGTTTTCCCCCTAATTTAAAAAGAACTTAAACATCTCACTAAATGTCTTGGTGTCTTTCTGCTGCATTGCATATAGCCCTAATAAATGTAATGATGTTTGATAATTACAGGAGTTCATATGTGCATGTTAATAAGTATTCCTTAAAGGAAAAGTTCAACATTTAAGGAATTGCTATTCACTTGATGAGATGATCAATACCACTCTCATGTCTATATGCTAAATATGAAGCTGGTACCAGCAGCCAGTTAGCTTAGCTTATCATAAAGATTGAAAACAGTTAGCATGGCTTTGTCACAGTAAACATTAAAACCAATGTGTAAAATCAGCATAATGAGGTTTTACAGAGTTAACATAGCTGTTTCTAATCTTTGTGCTAAGTTAAAATAACTACCTGCTGGCTGTAGCATCTGTTAGCTCCTACTTTAAACTACTGGGTAGCACTTTTCTTAAAGCTTATAGTTTCAGACCATGTTGCATCAGCCTGGTTCCCTCGACTAAAAAGCCAATGGGATATTTACATGGGCTTTTAGATCACTGCAGAAAATAAACTCTGTAACAACAACAGTTTATGATACAGACACTTTTTGTTCAGGATAATCTTCGCTAATAACCTCACATGGACCGCCGGCCCGTGTAAGGTCAGTTACACAGTTCTGATGGAGTAACAGCTTAGTTTGTGAATATAGTCAGGCTGTAGCTAGTTAGATCAGTTAGAGTCTCTTTAATTCAAATATTCAGTTCATTTTGCGCTAACCATAAGCACATAAATATGATTTATTAATATCTACCAGCATCATGTACCAGCGGAGTGTGGTGACTGCTGACCGTTTAGACGTGTAGATCTCCGGTTCTCTCTCCATTCCTCCGTTATCTGTGTTCCTTTAGTCCGTAACGGTCCACAGGTCACAAAAATCAAAAGGGTTCCTTATAAAAAATATCCCAGGTTCTGAATATTGTCATGAGAAGTCCAAAGCAGATGAACAATCTGGCTGCTCTTCCCTCACTTCTCCTCTTTCTCCCTCCTTCCGGTTCCACCTGCGGCTGTTAGCGGCTCTGCTCATGTTTGTTAGCTTTCTGGCTACAAAATGGCGGCCTCCTTGTAACGGTAACGATCGCAGCAGATTTCACTTCCGGGGCGTCTGAAGGAAACCAGAGACAGTAGAGAAACTATATAGAGGATCTTTGATTTCATGTCAGGGGAAGACAACAAGCGTAACTGAGCGACTTAACGTCTCTCTGTCGAAAAATAACTGTTTTTTTCACAGCTTTTGTGAATGACTCCTAGTAGATAGACGTCTCCCCTGACCAATCAGAGCAAACTAAGGGGCGGGCACTTCAGAGGCAGGGCCAATAGGCTTTGAGAGATGTGGAAACAGCTGAGAACAGGGATCAGCTCTTTTTTAAATGGTTCCAAAATGTTTCATAGGCATCAAAATACTTAAGTGTTTTCTATTATTTCATATCAAATAGTTAAAGCACATTTCTCCCAAGTTTCCTGTTAGAGAGGTTTATGGGCACCAGTGAACAAATGAACTATAAAGGACTATCAAACTAAAATATTAGACCTAGAGGCCTTGAAGCTTCACAGAGCAGTTTTTGACAAGATGTAGACATACTGTGGATCTTTTCATTGTTCCTGTATAAAGTATATCATATTGGTAGTTATGTAATATTACTTTGTTACAGGGTCTGAAAAATACAACAAAATAACACAAATTTCCCCTAGGGAATAAATAAAGTATCTATCTATGAGCTGATGTAGTTTAGGCTGGGTCGTAGTCGTAATTTTTCAGAAACTAAAATGTTACCTTCCAAATGAGGTCTCATAAATGCATTTTGGCCTTACAGTTCTTCTGTTATAAGCTTATAACATTTACATATGCAAATGTATGCAGATTAGGTTTAAAACAGGTGGGCTCTAAGAGGATAAACACCACTTTAGGATTTTTGAAGCCTAAAAACAATCTCCAGAGGCAAGCTAATGCTAGGCTGTAAACAAACTGCACCACGATCGCAGAGAAGTAAAGATGGCGCCTGCTATTATAGTAACGATGGGCACTCTCCGTGCAGTTGTAACCACGACAACCAAGATCCGGTTCGCCTGCTGCTGCAGGGGGCGCTATTTCAGGAGACACTCCTATGGGTCTTATTTTTTGGCAAAATGACAAATATAAGTCCAATATTTATTCTCATTTTAGAGCTTAGGGCAGAGGAGAATTGAGCGATAATGTTCTTGGTTGGTTCATCACTAAAAGAACGACTCATTTTACATGTTGTATGTTAATATACAAACATTGATTGGTGCAGCTTTTTAAAAAAAGAAGTAAAGGTAGAGGGCGTCATCAAGGGCACAGATATGATATATTTTCAGTTCTGACTTAAAGATGAAGAACAGCTTTGGTGAGTAATAATCAGTGAAGGGGATGAAACATGTGGCAGCACACATTAAATTCATTCTCTGTTGCAAAGGGTGTCTCCACTCTGTTTTTTTTTTTTTTCTCCCTTGTGTCTGGAATCGTTTTGACCTGTAATCCCCAAGATTATAGTGGCTAAACTGCCCACTGTGTGTTTTCATGCTCTTTATCAACTCCTGGTATGCTAGGCTGAGAGGACTGCTGGCCTCTGGATGCCCTTAGCCTGACATTCAGGGATCACAGGGGTAGCTTGCTGTGCGTGTGTGTGTGCATGTGTGTGTGTGTGTGTGTGTGTGTGTGTGTCTGAGTGTGTCTGCGTGAGCACAGGCATCGCCATTGCCCTTGGGGCAGAAACCAGCTCCTAGGAGGTAACAGTAGGTCAGGGGGCACGGCAATTAGGAAGCAGTTGGAACCGTTAATTAGACGATATATCAGTTACACTATTGTTGATATAGACTGTGTTTTTTCTACTATGAGCTGGAAATAACCTCTGGACAACTTCCCCTCCTCACTGTATTCCTATAATGCTTAAATCTTGTTAATAATTGCCACCCATGTTTTTAGTTCATCCCCTTAAGTGACCCAAAATTTACACAGAACTGAAATAACACTCTTAAAATTATAGTTCCCCAAAGTAACAAATTAGTAAGTGAAGCTTGGAGACGATGCTCAGTGTCGAGAAAGACTCTTTCAGCTCTCTGCCACGTCTTCAGGCAACATGTCTTCTAAATTCACATCAGGATTTTTTTTTACTTCTCTTTTTGGGTGTCAGAGGGTTTCACCTGTGAGCCGAGCCCACCTTGAGCAGTTTGATTTTCCTCTCTGTGCCTCCAAGCCAGGCTGTGAACTTTCAAAGGCTGCGAGTAAAGCCGCTGTGAAAACTCAGAGAGGGGGGGGGGGGGGGTGTAAAGCTGCAAGCTCAGGAGCGCCGCAGCTGAAAGGGATGGTGGATGGGGCGGAGGCTCTTTTAGCCGGGGTTGTTTAGAAACCATAGAAATGCGGGTAGTAATGGGGATTGACAAGGCCACCCACATGAGGGAAGGACAGTACTGTTGCATGAGAACGCCGTGATGTGCACGAACGTGACCGCGCAGGCCGACCTCCTCATAGAAACATCACCAGGCGCCCGGTGTGTGGGAAGCGGGGTGCTGTCCCGGCGAGCAAACACACCAACCAACAATAAGTGTCTTCCTGCTGTTGCTAACCCACCACCGGAGGATAAGCCAGAACACAGCAGCTACTCCCCAGGAGCAGCAGAGGCCATTTTGTCAAGCCACGGAGTGACTGACAGGAGCTGACGATAAAGGCAGAGAGGAGCGGCGTTGAAGGATGGCGGCCTCGGTGATGGAGTGCTCATGGGGAAGAGTAGCTATTGAATCCTCTTTTTAATCTGTCTGTCAAGGTTATTGAAAGTGCTGTCTTCGTTATTACATGCCAGCCTTGGAGTTGGAGGGGACATAAGTATGAGGACACACCCTGTTCCTGCGGGCAGATAAACAAGCTGTAAGCAAACACACACACACACACACACACACACACACACACACACACACACAGACAGACAAATGCAAACGAAGACGCAGAGACGAATGTGCATGAAGTTGAAGTTGCTAAAAACGAAGCTGAAAGAACAAAGCGTCGCCTGTAGTGAATCTTTAAACATTCACCATTGATCCCATCAAACCCCGGCTCTCTCACCGTGAGGATTTTTGATTCACTCTTCACACTGCTGTTCTCTTTGCCCCCCCCCCCCGCCGTTGTTTCAGCTCAGGT
>NW_019525451.1:804778-814526 GCF_002814215.2 Seriola lalandi dorsalis
AGACCGGGGGGGGGGGGGGGGGGGGGGGCTCCACTCCAAACTGGACCCCTTTTTCAATCGATGTTCATCAGTGGGTCGAGCAATAACTTGTCAATGGGATTCTCATTAGGATTCAAGTGTGCTTTTGAATAATATTGTATAGTAGTGAATCACGCTGACAGATGACTGGGTGAGTGGCAGTTGAGAGCTTGTCACGGAGTGAATTTTAATCAAAAGAGGGGACGGTGTCAGGCAGAAATTGATGTGTCTGTATCAAACCACTGATACTGCATGTTCCTGTTTTGTCTGATAATCTTTAGAGGAGAGTTTGTCGCTTTAAATAGAGGTTCACACGCGACACTCTCGTCTCTTTCAGCAGCTTTAAAGGACAGCGAAAAGTCACAGGTATTTTGTTTTCACTTTGATGGAACACAAACATTCACCAAGACTCAAGGATGAACTGAATAGATTCTGCTGGTCAAAGGTCAAAGGTCAAATTTCACACTAATGGTTCATATTTACTATGACTCTGGATAAACAGGGATGTGACCTGACACTAGTCGCAGAGCGGCGGAGGGATACAACCGCGAGGAGGCGATCCAGGAAATGAGACTCAATCGTAGAAGGAAGGAGCAGGATTAGCTTGTTTGCTAAAGGCCCAGTCTGTGTCGCATGATATTTGAAATATGAGTTTTTATTCTGACTTCTGAGATTTCTAATGTCAGCTGTTTTCCTGTCACAGTGTTGAATATTTTTTAATTAAAAAAACCTTGTTATTGTTGGTGTGTAATGCTTTTTAATCATCAGAAGTGTTTGTAGCAGGTGACTGTAAATGTACTATGAGTTTCATGGTCACATCAATAATAATAAAAATACTCACTAACACAAGCAAGATAATATCTCTGCATCACATTGTGCCATATTGACAAAAATATAAGATTACATTTTTCCTGGGACTTACGTTGGGCTGGTATTTTACAATCAAGGACAAAACACTTTTGTATTTACAACAGCAGAGTGGTGCATTGTGGGCTGTGAGTTTTTCAGCAGGAAATAAGCACGTATTTTTTGGGGACTATTTTCACAGGTGGAATGATACACATTTGTTCCAGCAGTGAGTATTTCCGGCAGAAGGACGATGTATATGTACTTGTTAAGTAGCACGCGCTCACTGTTGTGTCTTTATATTGTTGACAATAAGAGAAATAAACATCACCACACTTATTCTTTAAAGGGAAGTGCAAAGCAAAAACTTCCTGAAACAAAAAAACAAAACAAAACAATTGCCTCTGTTCATCTGTGATATCCGGAGCTGTGCGGATTGCATGACCAACCAAATGGAACTAAATGTAATTAAGATCTACTCAAGGTTAATTTGGTCAGTAATGGTATTACGTATGTATGGAGTAGCCTTTTTCTAAATACCAGTCCATTAAATCTGTGTTATTAAAAGATGATACTGAAATGAGACCAAGCATATACACATTAAAAATAATTAGTTTGTTCTGTGTGTTTTTCTTGAGAGTGTAACTAAGGTTGGATTTTATAGTTTATTATCATTGATCGTCTCTTTTGTTTGTTAAATCTTTTTTTTTTTTCACCGTGTCTTTTCCTCGTCATCCTGGATGGAACAACTTATTCATGTGCTTTGGTTTGGCCGACGTCCTCTCATTTGAGCTCCATTCAAATTACAAATAAAAGACAGTCTTTTAAGAATTGAGCTTTGGTAACCAAAGAGTGCTACTTGAAAACTGGCATCTAGCCAAGAGAAATAACCTTCTATTCTCTTATTCATTTCATTTGAAAACTTGGTCACAGATTGCCTTTAAAGAGAATAATTTTCATATACCAAAGGCGTCGCTTTGTTATCCCTTGTAAGCATAGTTTCTATCAACAAAGTGGTCTGAAATTACCAAATAATCCGTCAAGAGCCAGCGCTTTTCAGACAGCTCTACCTCCTATCAAAGGCTTACCTTGCCTTGTATTCAGATTTTCCTGCATTATTTGACTATTTATGTCTTCAGTATAATGAACCTCTGGAAGATATAAAATCTGTAAAAGATGTATTTTAGTGGAGCAAAATCATTTATTTACTCATGAGAAGCCGGGCAATTTGTCCTGTCCCTGAACCACAAATGGCTATCAAGAAAGACACAACAAAAGATCCTGTATATGAATTCACTCTGAGTTTATTGGACTCTTTCAGAATATCCTTTATTAATGTCATATTTTAATCTGCTGTTGACTGTTGAGCGTCTGAAAAACAATGTTTTCTGCCGTGCAGCGGCCGCTGGTCTGTGTTTGTGCACATGTGCACACGTGTATGGGAATATTTGTTTAAGCGGGAGATTGTTATGACCGTAACATTATCAGTTTACACTCCTGCAGCAATTAGGATGTCTGCTTGTGTGTGTATGGTCGTACTGTAGATGTGCACTGGAGTGTGTGTGTGTGTGTGTGTGTGTGTGTCTCGTCACAACATATGCTGGAGTCAGTGGGGAATAGTTTTCCCCAGAGAGTATTCCACACAGCCCTCCAGTCAGTGTCTCAAATTAGAGGGAGCAGCAGCATAGCTGTGCCTCATCCACTTTAATAGCATTTTAACTGTTATTGGAGCTCTTATATATGAGCATTCAGTGATGCTGGTCATGCCGGCTCGCCTATGAAAAGGACAGTGCCACAATAGCCTCCAACTGAACTGTGACAGGCCAATTAATGAGCCTTCATTGGGAAACAGTCGTTACATAGGTCACCTAAGAAGTGTAATTAGAATGCATTGTAGATTCTTATTTTTATTGAGAGCGTTAAATTGAAAGAGGGAGCGCAATCAATGGCAAGTTGTTATAACGATGTGGGTTAAAAAAAAAAAGAAAAGAAAAGGTGACTGTTTATGGTGGAGATGCAAAGCAAAGAGGCTCACACATGCAAGAGTGAGCGCATGTGTGTTTTGCTACCACACACACACACACACACACACACACACACACACATACACAAAACACATGCATAAATGTCGCCCATGAGGCTTGATAGATGTGTCACAGCGGGGATGTGAATGGGAGCCAATTACATTTATAATGTCAAACGTGGTGCAGAAATTAGCTTCAGTATTATTATGTGGAAGCTAATTGCAAAGGAAATGCTAAAATGATTTAAATCACCAGGGCTATTTCAAGACATTCAGACATGTTGAAGATAGCTACAGCACTAACAATTTGTACCACCCATTTTATAATTACATTTAATAGGTTGTCTTATCAGCGCTCTAAAAGTGGATTTGGATTATCGCAGGCTGGACCAGACCGACAGAACTAAATTGTATTTTTTTTTTTTTTTTTTGAGTGATGAGTGCTGGCCATTCTGCTCATAGGAGAAGAGTGAGAGATAATATTCTGGGGGTTAAACTCTTGGATTGCCTCTTCAAAAGGTAAAACGGAGCAGAACGCTATTGGCGGGGGCCACGCTTTGTGTTTTCAAGAAGGCAGTCTGGAAGGTCTACTATTGGCATTCACCGCCACTTAACTACCCGGCGCAATAGATTTCCTACAGTATGCAAAGACACATACAGAGCATGTTGCCAAGCCGTCCTCGGAATTGACCCCATCCAGCGGCACTGACCTCACCATTGTTGGCGCTCTCAGCATTCAGATTGTATGCTAATAAGGCCAGTGGATGGAGGGTAGGGGAACCAGAGACGTGCTTTGTTATTAAGTGTATATGCAACACTTGAGTTGGTGCTGCTTATTAATGTTCAGGGTCCAACACCTCAACAGTTCTACACAGTATGTAAGTAATGTCCATAAAGGATGAAAATGAAAAGGTCAAAAGGAATTAAATGCAGTCTAGGAAAATCTTGACTTATTTCAGCAAGCAACAGAAGTTTTCCCATTTCACTTACTGCAGATCAGTTTGAAGGACACTTAACACTTAATATGGAGCAATTCATTGTTAGACATACAAGATGGTGAGTCTTGCCTCCGAGTTAGCGGCACGTGTGAAGTGCCGTCTGAACTGTGACTCGGAGTCTTAAAAAGAGCGACAGGAGACGCGTCAGCGAGGGAGGACGAACGAAGGAGAACGCCATTTGGGAAAAACGTGGGATTGTGTGTACGACTGAAAGGAAGCAGGAGAGCAGAGGAGGAGGAGGAGATCTGTATTCTGTGAGCGTGAGGCCCGCCGAGGGCTTAGGGCTCTCTGTCCGCAGCACCTGAAAGCCTTATCCACAGGTGTACAATCAGCAACATAAGCAATAGGCCCTTTACCCTAAGACCACATCATCCGCGGGCCAGCCATGCAGACCCAGGGTGCCGCTCACAGCTTAGCGGGAGATTAAGGTCTGAATCTGGCGAAGGAGGAAATGTATCATTCATAAAGCAACATCTCCTAATGGTGTATGATGTCTACACCATGTCTTAACCATTTAACCTCGGCCTCAAATGAATTTCCTTTTTTCAGTTTTGCTGTAAAGATTTCACAGAACGTGCAGGATTTTCACACATTCCCTTCAGAGATCCTTACATTCATCTCCACCTGTTGTTCTGGTAAGTTTGTGACGGTGTAGACAGACAGGAAATGCAGGGAGAGTAGGAGGAATGATTGCTCAGGAAACCATCAGGTCGCCTGAGATTCTCTAAAGCTCCATATTTTCTTCTACTCCTGTGTTTTATTTTGAAGTGTTAATCCATAAGAAGATATATTTGTGGTTTTAAGAACCAAAAACCATCTCAGCTCTGAGCCTCTCTTCTGATTGGCTGATTGTTTTCTGAGTGATCCAACAAAAATACAGCAGAATTCAGGTAAAAATACTCAGAGAAACCAAATCCTGCAAGGTTTGGATGGTGGGTCCAGGTGGGCGGGGCTTGGTGACTGCTTTGTTGTGACATCACAAAGTTACAGGAAGTCCTGACGGCTGGTTTTAAGGCTCAGTTTCTGAATACAGGCTGTGTGCATTTCTCTGTGATACTTTCACAGTATTAATATAGAACCTTTAGACTGGATGGGACCTTTACAATGTAAACAATAAAGATTAGTGAAAGGTGGTTTTTGTTGTTATTTTTTATTCCACAAAGTGTTGTTCTGATTTTGTTGGATTAATTGAATTATGTGCGATATTAAAACAGCTAAAAATACATTCTCTCTTTAGATCCTATATGAATACTTTGTTTAAGTGAGTTTGACAATGACAGAAAATAGTCATTTTCTCCGCAGTGTGTGGTGGTGGGTTTTTGCATGTACAGTCCAGAGCGGGAAGTTGGTGATTCAGCGACGGTGAGCAGCAGGGAGTTCTGTGGTGAAAGCCAGGGCCGGTGATGAGTTGGCCTTGATTTGAGAGTGGCGGTAATCAAGCTCTGTGTGCAGTTAATTCTATGTTCCATTATGTGCTTACATGCATAGGCTCGGTGAATGATTGTACTCACACACACACACACACACACACACACACACACACTTCAGCCACTCACCTCCGCACGCACACGCACACACACACACACACCGAACAGACAGAGCTCTATATATATGAAGCATCTCTGTCTCTCTACCTCACTGTGAGTCATTAGCCATTCCAGACGCAGGGTGATCAGCAGAGCCAGCCTGGCCTGAGACAATTAGAGACCCCAGAGGTGGCTGCACATCACAATGAGCCCCGCGGCCATGATTAAAACATCAGCCGCTCTCTATGCAACGCTGACGGGAGGAGAGAGAAAGGGGGGGGGGGAAGAAGGAGATCACAAATAAAAAAGATGAAGGGATTGAGAGTTTAGTTCTATCAGCTCCCTATGTTCCTGATTAAAAGATGTGTTTGTTCATGATTTTATGAGCTGGAATAAGTCGTCAAATGGGGGTTGGGCTTCATGTATTCTTTATTATTCATGCATACACACTTTTACCGCCACACACGTATTGTACACACAATAGAGAACTGTGTGTGGTTCATTTGAAAGAGTCACACATGTGCATTCATGTCAACTCACCTGGTTTGACGGTGACCTCAGAAAAAGATGTGAAAATATTCACAGAGCACAAAACCCACAGAAGCATTATCTTGTTGTAAGACTTACAACAGTCAGTGGATTACCACCGCTGCAATGTTGCTATCTCCTTTGACATTTGTGGCTTTGATATGTATCTCAGTGAAGGGAGATTTAGATAACAAATCCCTCAAGTGCTTCATTGAGCCGACGGTGCATACGACTCAAAAAGCTCGCAGAGATGGTCAAAATACCTGGAACACCACTTGAAATAGTAGCTGAGCTTTGAAGTAACTAAATCACAGTTACAAAGGCAAGTCAAACCATGTTTAACGCCAGTCATTGACATTCTCAGGTGCTTTAAAGGGCCACGGGAACGCAGCCATTCACTTTCGGAGTTTGATAGTGACAAGAAATTTCGATTTAATTCTTTCTCATGAAATCATAATTATTAATATAAGAATACAGAAGATGGATAGAAAATAGAAGTCAGGCTTCTGTTTGAAGAGGGAGGGATTTTTTACAGTGACCTGTCAGTAAAGTGAGAAAAGTTTTGCTGCCAAGTTACTTTCAAAGACGTGTAAGTTTTGCTATCGCTAACGTTAGCATTAGCAGCTGTTTGCTCCCCAGACTGTAGCGTCTAGGCTGCCTGGAAAACAGACAAACAAACATCGTCTTGTAAATGTAAAAGACTTTTTTTGTGTATTTTGTTTATGGCTTTTACTCTTTAAAAAACACACATTCCCACATTTCCCATAGTGCAACTCGATAGCATCTTTTATTGGACCCTCAGTCTGTTAGTCTGAAGTCTGAAGTCTCTGTCGACGCCTCAACGAGCTAATTTTGCGATGATAAAGGTACTGACCTTCGTTTATTTCGTCCGTCTCTGCTACCTTTACAAAACTTGGTGTTGTAGTAACAGGAAGTCCTCGGTGTGACATTTGAGAGAGGCTGAACAGGTCGGCACAACATTGAATTTTCATTGTGTCACTCAAAAATGTATAATGCTCTAACAAGACACTCCTGAGCATCAGTCTGCGCTATTATCAGCCAGCCTTGAGCGCACACTCTCAACACTCTCCCAGTCGTCAGGGGAAAAACCAACCTATTCACTGGTATTCCCTCTGTGATGTGCCCTCGTATCCCCGGTCCTCACTGCCTCGGCCGACCCTCATCTCCCCCCTGACTCCTCCTCCAACTCCTGCCACCACCGCCCTGCTCCACCTCCCCTCAAGAGCCTGGCTGTCCTCTGATCTGGAGCGACACCACCACTTACCCAAGGCTGCGGTCCTCCCAGAGAAGGTTGAGCTATCCCAGAGTCCCCGCGGTGTGCAGCCCTCTGTCCCTCTGTTCTTATGGTTCAGTCACCATTGAGCAAAGCCACATGGGAGCTCCACTCCAGCAACCAACAGTGGTCCCACAGCAGCTCCCTGCGCACCCACCGTGCAGTCTGTTGTTCTTTTTGTGCAACCTGATGAGGACGAGACGTTGAGGGTTTCAACTTGCAGTGAACCACTGAAGGTCAAAGGTCAATATATTTTCACCTTTAAACACTGATCCTAACTAAGAAACAGCAATAAAAGACACATGAATGAGACAGAAGTTTGCTGCATTAAAGGGAAAATAATACTTGTCCAACGCAATATCGCATCTAATGTGGCTGAGATGCGGCCGCCGTCGCCGCCGCCGCCGCCGCCGCCGCTGTCTCGTTGCATTTGAGATGTTGCCGCGTCCCCTCCTGTTCTGACACATGCTATAACGGCTAATTATATGTGATAGCTGGTATTATTCAATTCGGAAACAGTCGTACCTCAAAGAGCAAAGAAAATTACAAAATTGATTTGATGACAGCTAAATTGCAAGAGAAGGCCTTGATTTAACCAGCCAATGTAAATGAGTCCAATTTAGAATCGTGTAATGCAGCGGGCAGAACGCGGCGGAAAATGATCAGGCCGGCCAGTCACAGATATTAAAATGAATTATATCTAATCGGAATTTTAGTCACGCTACATTAACTAATAGAAAGTTATTAACATTTCAAAAGACAGAAAAAAAGCTTTTGCCTGCAAAATTAACAGTGGCTGGGCTGACCTGCGGCCTGCGGATGTGAACACTGTAATGACAGCATAATGGCATATTTACATTTAAAACCTCACTGGCTAATATTCAGATTCAGAATTAGACGCTAAGTCAAGGAATATTTGGTTTGCCCTCCCGACCTCTCAGCAGAGGGTTTCTCTGATTTCAATAGTGCAGTCTAACTTTTAATTTCCTTATTTCTTTCTTTTTTTTTTTTACCCCCCCCACTTCCCTCCTTCCCTCCCCCACTTGTCACTGCTGTCTTTATGGTTCCTGTATCTTTAATCTAACATGTTACAGTATCCTTCCCTTGTTAGTTATTTCCTTCATCTCTTCATTAGAGAATCTATAGAAATATTGTGTCTCCACTTGTGTTCGTCTTTGTTTCTCTCTCCTGATGATCCCAGCCTGTCGTTAGGCGAGAAGGCCATCCCTGACAGCTATTTTACCTCTGGCAACCGAGTTTTGTATTTTAAGTGTTTTACTTTTATATGAATTTTTTTTCTTTTCTCAGCGATATCACTTCAATCTCTTTCTTCAATCCGCTCTGTTTTTAAGTTCAAGGGCTGCGGAGAACACAGAGGAGCGCTCAAAGACGCCACGTTTTGAGACTGTTGATACCTGCCAGGTTTTGCTAATTGTCAAAGTACAGTGAATATCCATAATGAAACAGCACCCACCAGTGAGCCAAGGACAGCGCAGCATTCAAAGGCGTTTCATCACTTATCACACACTACCAACTGAGCCATTAGTATTCACAACATATTAGAAGCTTCATGGACATCATACAAGACGTTTGGATCGACTCAAAGTGCAGTCGATCCTTAATAAAGGCGTCACAATCTTTCAGTAGTCGCAAAGTTTGTTTTCATGACCGGGGGTTATTCAAATTCTAGTGTTTTTAAGTTAGTGAATAGAACAATTTATATGCACACAACGTGAATGTGTCTGTATATAAATGTGTGTGTGTGTGTGTGTGTGTGTGTGTGTGTTATTGTTTCTGGGTTTCGCTGGAGTTAAGCTGACCTCTGGCTCAACACGTTCAGCACCAGACATCACCGCTCCTCTCCTCTCCTCATTTCCACTCCTCCGCTTGTCTGCAGCCGCTCTGTTCATCCGCAGCAAGCGATGAAATTTTTACTTAGGACAGACTGGCTTTTTTATAATTTAGCAGAGTGTGGGGAAGAGCGGGAGCAGACAGCTAGTAGTGCGGTGTAGTGATGCATTTAATGTTTGATAAAAAAAAAAAAGGAGCCGTGCTGCATTCGGTGGGGTTGTCATTGTGGTTTTAAAAGCATCTGAGGAGGGGTTCGCGTGAATGTGTGTGTGTGTGTGTGTGTGTGTGTGTGTGTGTTTGCATGAGGGAGAGACACACAGGAAGAGACAATACTGGGTTCATGTGTGTCAGGATGGAATCATAACATGTTCCCTTTGCAAAATGCACGATGGTATTTGAGGAAAACACGAAGGCTTGCTTCTCTTTGTCCTTTTAGTTTGACACTTTTAGCTTTTGACATTCATATGGTGTGTGTGTGTGTGTGTGTGTGTGTGTATGTGTGTGTGTGTGTGTGTGTGTGTACAGTAAGTGTCTGCATCCGTGCCTGCAGTGGTCTGTTTTAAAAAATAAAAAAGCAACAAAGAACGTCGTGGGCTCTGACGTCCAGCCAGCAGACCTTCCTCTCAGCCCACCATCTGCTCCCCAGGTCACCAGACCCCCCCCC
>NW_019525451.1:814567-822547 GCF_002814215.2 Seriola lalandi dorsalis
ACACACACACAGACACACACACACACACACACACACCACCACCACCACCCCCTCCCCCTGCTGCCTGCAAGCTTAGTAACTGCTTCAGTATGCACTGATGTGTGAAGCGCTAAGAGACCGAGCTCTGATTTTCTTCCCCAACAGCCAGTTTTAAACACTTCAGCTCTTCGTGCAGGAAATTCTATTGTCCAACACTTTCATGTGGAAACACCTCACATTAACCTTGGAAGGAGGAACATCATCCGTCCCCCAAAACATAACAGACACAAGAGGATCCAAAGTATCGTCATGGATACACAATTATAAAATTCACCAATGAAAATTCAGTGATTTCTGAAAGAGTGGATCCCTGGTTTCAGACAGAGACACTTCTGGCCCGACATATGCCTGAGTCCAGCTGTTATCCTCCCGTATTGTGAGTGCACCATGTTGGTCCAGATGTGGAAGTAGCATCTGATAATCATGCCGTATATGGGCCAGAATCGGGCCGTGGAGTCGGGCGTATACTGGGCCAGAGGAAAACCTGGGAAGCTAAAATAAAAATCTGTCTGCCTTTATAAATCTTTCTATAGCACATTTTTTGAGATATGGGTTTGTTAATGCTAATGCTAATGTAAGCTAGCCCCAGTTTTTGTCATTTTCAAACCGACTTTGACTCAAATGATGTCACTTGAGGCACCTTGTTTAGGTTTTATTCACTAACTTTTGTCATTATTTGTATGATTTAATTGTCGTTCTTGATGTTTGACGACTGTGTTACAGTGAATATAAAGCGTTTATAGCACAGACGCTATAACGACAGTAAAAAGTGACCATATCTTCATGTGACAGATTTATTAACAGCATCTTTTCATCAAAGTATACGCAGGATAAAAACACAAAAACCTTGACTATGAGTTGGTTTCTGCGTCGGCTGCGTTTCTCAGGTGATAAATAAACAGAAACAGCAAAGCTTGTGTCACATGTCTGGCTCCCGCCTGCAGAGGAGAAGAAGTGTTAGCATCACTCACTCACACACAGTTTAACAACATTACAACAGGAAACAGTTTTAATGCTGCAGCTTGTTGTTGTTACTTTATATAATTAGACTCCTGTAATGGCAGGTTGAAGGTGCAGGAGAAGCAGAGCAGAGAAAGTCAGAGAGAGAGAGAGAGAGCGGGGCTTGTGCTGATCTATGTTTTATGTTTCTGTGTATGTATGTGTGCACATGCACCGAGGCGAGCGGCCGAGCACGTAAACAGCATATGTGCGAGCGCGCATGTTTATGTGTTGCTGTGTCCGAGCCGACGTGTCTGCAGCTACGACCGTTAGCACCCTGTGGTAAAAAAGAAAAAAAACCAGTTTGTCTCCCCCCACCACTTTACAAATGAAATCAGTGCTGTGAGGCTGTGGATTAATATCATAAGGAAGGCCAGAGTGGGCCATTAGAGTGGTGTAATGTTGCTCCGGGGCCTTGTGATGGATGGCCATCGGCGCTACGGCCCTATTTGCACACAGTCACCTCTGTGGTGGCCGCCATTAGCAGGACATGGGAGGTAAGGGCTCGGGGATGGTGGCGAGGTGGCGAGACCAAGGTTTTATTACAGAGGTGTGAGTGTGTGTTTGTATTTCGCTGCATGTGAGTGTACGAGTGTGTTCGTATTTGTGTGTTCGCAAGCAATTATGAGTGTGTGTGTGTGTGTGTGTGTGTGTGTGTGTGTGTGCTCAGACTCTTCAACAGACAGATGTTGCGCTCCCCGCCCTCCACTCTATCTAACGTGTCTGTCTCTCAGTGGACGGCGCTGGTAGGCAGCAAACACACTCAGTGTAATTAAGACAAATTAGCCCGGATGGCAGCTTGCAATAACAGCAACATATGTTGGGAGGTTTGTGTACAGAAGAATACAATCAGAATCATCATTAGTAAATCACTGATCACAAGCAGCATCACTAGCCCTCGCAGATTAATAACACGCCTTGAGCTCTTTTAAATTATTCATCTCACTTCCTTATACGTTTGTTCCTGCTCTCTTTGTTTCTCTTGTTGTCTTCCTGTTGTTGTTCCATCTCTCTGCGTCGCTCCGTCACTCTCCGTGTCGAGCTGTGGCCGTTTCATTTCAGAGACAGACGACAGCAGCTTCTCGTTCTCACTCGCTGAAATGATAAATGCCACAGTTAGACTCAGTCAGCTGCAGCGAGCTAACGTGAGCTAATGCTAACAGTCAAACTTTTTTGTTTTCAGAATACTGTAGCTAAAACAATGATGTAATGCTGTGAGATAAACACATTCTCCACCTTGGAATGAAATGAATAATTCATTTATCTCATTCTTTCCTCCTTTAATCACTGTTTTTTTCCCTGTTTCCACTTTAAGTTTTGCTCTTTCTGTTTCTCGGCTTCTCGTCGCAGGTGAGCCACTGAACCACTGGAGTTTTTGGCTCCTTGATCTCAGAAGAAGACAAAAGCACAAAGGCCTTACTCACAAATATATATTTCTTTTTATCCCTTTATGGATAATGGATGGTCATGTGATGTGTGTTTTCACGTGTGCGGACGTAGCCTCATTTCAATTAGCAAAATTAGCTAGCATAAGCTAATGCTGACAGTCAAACTTTGTCTCCAGCTGCCATGTTTTAATCAAAGACCCAGCAGAAAGTTTTTAATTTGCACTTTACGGTTAAAAAGATGACGTCGCGCTGAAAGAGTGAATCAGTCAGACGCCTTGATTTCTTTTTGTTTATTTATCTCATTCACTCTTCCTTTAATTCCCTTTCTCTCTCTCTCTTTGTTTCTCTCGTCTTCTCTCCTCCCCTTCCTGTTCTATCTCTCTGTCTTGCTCTATCGCTCTCCATGTCACTCCCCTTCTCCTCACTTCTCTCTCCATCTCCCTCAACATTTCAAAAGAATGAATTACTTTGGGCTGTCACTTGGCCCTGGCCAAGAATTCATTTTTGTGGGTCAAGTGTTTCAAACTGTCATCTTTGACAGGAACCATCTCATACAGTAACTACATGGATGGACCTTGACTTGGAGTGCTTTCGTTTTTTTTTTCCCTCCTCTCTCTCCCTCCTCCTCTCATATGCATGCTAAAAAGATCTCAGCTATTGTTGGTGCAGAAAGAAGGAGGGACGGAGCGATGGGAGAGACAGGAGTGCAGCCATGAAAAGGGCGGCAAAGCAGAGATCAATACTGGATTAATAGATTCAACTCAACCACATGCAAAGTTACATGAGGAGGTAAAATATCAAGGGCTCCAGCCTCACACTGAAACACTCCAGCGGGAGGATAAAGGAAGTCACTTGACACAACAGGAGTGCAGCAACATTTAGCTCCGCCAAGGTCTTTAACATCACTGACTCACTAAAGGAAGGAAGGTGCATAAAAAAGATTCTGGCTTAATGTGTGTGACGAGGTAAAGATGAAGTGAACATAAAGTGTACATGTGTGTGAGTGTGTGTGTGTGTGTGTGGGGGGAACAGCAGGGCTTCAATGGCATTGGACTTGAGCAGACAATCTATTTACAGTGTGCTCAGGGGAGCTTATAAACAAATGTTGAGTAATTTCAGCCAGGAGTAATTACCCTTGCCGTTGACAAGGAGAGTGTGTTAGCACTCCCCTTCACCCTCGGCCCTGTCCAGAAGGCTTGGAGCTTGTGCGCAAACACACACACACGCACACACACACACACACATGCATGGACGTGCAGAGATCCACATCCACACAGAGGAGAACTTCCTGGTGTATGTGTGGCGTTTGTCCAGCAGTCAATACCACAAACATCCCTTCAGCCCGTCGCTCTCACCCTCATCTCAGAGCTGATTATGGAGGTGGATTCGTTTCAGTATTATTTGTGTGAACAGACGATCCGACACCTTCCACAAATACAAAGAATACATTTGTTCTCACAAATATAAAAAGGCAATATTGCAAATACACAAACTAATTCAAGTCAAAGTCACTCTAAATCAAATTATTCTTTTAATTGTGTAAAGTTGGAAGCAGCTGGCGCTCTTAGCAAAGAGTGAAAGATTACATGGATGTGATGTTGCTAACACAGATAACGTACGTCCACATCATCCACTCCTCTTTCAATATATAGTTTGAATAGATTTATAATCAATAAGAGGAAAGCAGCAGAATCCAGTCTGTTTAAATATTATTATCTAAATGACATTAAATTAGGAAATTTAGTGTTAATTTCATGGATTTTTAGTATTAAAACGACAATATCTATAATTATAACAATAATTTTAAATATTGTCTTTGAGGAAAATAACAATAATCCAACATAATACAAGGAAATGTTTGTGTTAGCTCGCTGGCCTTCATTAGGATTCTGTGAGCGCGGTCACTGGGATCAGATCATGTTATCGAATGAAAATAAAACAAAAAAAAACAAGCAATCAAAGTCACATTCATCGCTCCATTGTTTTACATTTTAATCATTTGCAAGACTTAATTACAGGATTGAAACGTAACTAAGGAACAAGCAAATTAATTTTCACCTTAACCTTCGAGAGGCAAGCGGGCCACATACAGGCTTTATCCCACCTGATCGATTATGATCTCTCGGCTCAAACTCGAATAGATTCCCATGCAGATTCGTCCGGATCAATCCGCATTCCCGCCAAATCAATGGAACAGCTTTTCCAGACCTTCCAGAGACAATCGTATGATTAGGAGATGAGATGATAATGACTGGAGAAATAACACAGGATCAGAACAGATTAATTAGATCAAAACAAAGAAGACTTGTGTGTAATAAAAAAAAGAAAAGAAACTACAACCTCTCAAGACGGAGACGAGAGTGTGAAAGAAAAGCAACTTCTTGTATTGGAGCGTTAAAAGCCACAGCGGCCTTTTCCTCCCTCATCCCCGTCTCCGTTCTCACAGCCTTTGATTCCTATCGAGCAGCGTAAAGATGTGAGAGGAGGCTGCGTCCCCTGACAACTGGGCGCCATGTGTATTCTGCAGCTGAGGCTATTAAACCGCACGGCGAGGAGCGCTGTGTGTGTGACACGCAAAAACCTCTGGGATGCAGAGATTCAATGTTCTGCACCATGAGAAAAAAGTTACTTGAGTAATGAAATTCTCAAAAGCAAAATATTAGACTAGATCGATATTTGCGAGCTTGATGTGAAGCTGTGGCCGTGTTGCATCCAGGGTTCAAGTTTCAAACTTACGCAGATCGTTGCCTTTAGTGTAAAACACACAGACTTTTTACGTTTGTCTGTTCTGAAACATGTAAAATCCAAAGCTGCAGGTTTGTAAATACGAAGGTTTTTAACCAGTAAATGTATTTCTTTGTGAATTTCATGCATTTCCTTCTAAACAAAATACATTTGTTTTATATTTTCAAAGCACAAAAACAGCCGAATTCAAAAATACAGACTCCGTACATCATCATGGTGGAATATGTAAAGTCACTTCAGCTCACAAATACAAAGAGGAAAACTGAGGGCAATTATTATTATTATTATTATTATTATTATTATTATTATTATTAGAAATGTAAAACAGTTTTACTAGTTGGATCAAACATGAAGTTTTAAAGTCTTTGCTCATGGTGGGAAAATCATTTGTATCAGCTGGGAATGAAACTGAGGTCGTCGGAGAGAAAGTCACTTTTTCCACATTTCACTGAACCATTTCAAAGTCAGCCTTCTCCTGCGTGTCCTCCACGTCGCACACGGAGGAGAAACACGCTGAAACCTCCACTTCCCACTTCGCACAGAACCTCATTTGCATTTTAACGCTCTGGACTCGATTCACACGTTTCGATATCGGTGTGTTTTTGAGCGTGTGCGTGTACCTGTAAATGTTTCCCTAACACACACTTCTTTGTCCTGTCTTTGAACAACCCCCCCCCCCCCCCCCCCCCAGTTGATATAATATGCTGGGAGGGTGGTGGGCCGCGTTAAGCGCCATTGTGTTGCCGTGGCCGAGGACTGCAGGAAGTTGCACTTGGCACGAGGCCCAGAAACAAGGTGAGGACAAACACTCGCAACAAACACTCACTGACGTCCACAAAACTGCAGACGCATATCTGCTACATAGCGCACGCTGGCGGTGTGTGTGTGTGTGTGTGTGTGTGTGTGTGTGTGTGTGTGTGTTGCAGGTGCATGTGAGCACGTGTCTGAGCAGCTACACCTTTCATCTGCGCTGAGGTTTCTGAAGGCTTCACTTTGCACGGGGCTCCTTAATTCTCCCTTAATTCATTTGCGCTCCAGATTCACTTGGCTGCTGGGATAACCTGGGAATGATAATGAAGTGGGGGGGGGGCAGAGAGAGAGAGAGAGAGAGAGAGAGAGAGAGAGAGAGAGAGGGACATGAAAACATCATAGCACATGGCTCCTTCTCCTATCTCCCCTTTGAATGTGTTCAGAATGGATTTAGGGCTTTTCACTGAGTCTTTTAAGAGAAGACGGATCTTATTAGAGCTGATTGTTAGTCATAGGCCATTTCTGCCTCGGGAACCCACCTTACTTAACCCTTTCAAGGATGCGCAGGGAATGTATCATGACTAGAGTTGGGGTCTGATAACATTTTATCAAATCTGAATCCTTTCAAATGCCTTATCCAATCTGCTGGTTTTAGGCTTAACCCTGTTTCCAGACAAGAATGTCAATATGGGACGATTCTGCAAAACCCTGGATTATTATTCAGTGACAACATTTCTACTTCTCCCGCTCTCTACAACATCACTGCTACTGAATGGCTAAGGTTAGGGAGGGATGGTGGTTATGGCAAATCAATTGTAAGTCGTGCTACTGCTACATAGCTAACGTTAGCATTAACAGCTGTTTACTCTCCAGTCTAGAAGAAATGTTGTTCAGCATCAAACTTTATTCCTTTACTGAAGTTAGCATGCTAATCAGTCTTGTCACTTTCCGATACCGAGTCACTGCAGCGTCCGGATGCCAGCTATCGGAGCACAATCCTAAAAAGAACATAAAAAGTAAAGGAATGTATCTTGATGTTTGTCTCATATGGATCAAACTGAATGAATCAGTTTAGTTAAGGTTCAGTTCAGTGGGATTTACGTCCCGTGTAGCACCTTGAATCTTCGGGCGTCACTTAATTGAGCTGTACGTCTTGCTTAAATAAGTATTCAGACTGGGTTCAATTACTTCTCTGTAACTAATTGATCTTGCCTGAAACAATGGCACCACCGGAGAAGTCCCAGCAGGACGGAGGCCTCCCCTGCAGGAAAGCAAACGTAAACCCTGCCACTAATTGAAATGATTCCGATTAATATGGAGCCTAATCAAGGTTAACTACGCAGCATCGCAGTGGGTCATGCAAGTCGGAGCGCATTGCTGTTCCCTCCGTCTCCTTTTTGTTTTGACCCGGCACCTCTGTGTTTTGACAATCTCGCCCTCCTCAATACACAAAGCAACAATTCATCCTGCGGAGAAGAACAAGCAGACACTGGAAAAAAAAAAAAGGAAAAGGAGCTTGGAGCAGGGCCGATCGATAAACAGAGTCGGCGCTGTGATTTATTTACCGCTGTGTGTTATGTAGAGGCGAGAGGAGGGAGAAGAAAAGCCTTCTGATATGGCCACAGGCAGCCGACATAATGGGGCCCTCTCAATCTTCAGTGAGTGGCTTGTTGGATTGTCAGGCAGGTTTCCGCCGGTGTTCAAAAGTGCTATCCGATCAAACCCCCGAGACGCAAGCGACCAGACAGATGATTACTCACTGTAAACGATCCGGGAGGGGGGAAAAAAAGAGGAATAACTACAGCAGATATTGATGACTCAATAGACTCCTTGACAGACGATTCCGTTCGTGTCTGGATAAAGTGTTGACTGTCTTGGATCAAACATAATCGAGGCCCGTTATTGAGCATGAAAACCGTTTTTAATGTCATTAAATCCAGATCGAGCTCCTCCCCCTGCCTCCCCCTCTCCTTCCCCCAGCTTCCACGTCTCTGGCAGCCCTCTACAGTACGAGCATGTGAGACAGTGGGGGATGGGGATATGAGTTGTGTTGTTGTTG
>NW_019525451.1:822567-824622 GCF_002814215.2 Seriola lalandi dorsalis
GGGGTGAGGAGGGGAAGGGAGGGGAGGAGGAGGAAAGGCATGGGTGAACAAGCGGAGATGGGAGAAGAAAAAAAGAAACCTCGGAGGCAATCATTTCTGGCAGAGCGGTGGCAGTCAGTTTGAGTGTGTGTTTTTCTTCTTTTCCTTTTTTTTTTTTTGGTTGTAATTTCAGACGGTTTGGACGTGGCCGACACTCGGCTCGGGCCAATAACAGTTTACAGACTGCTGATGTCATCACATTTTGACAAACTTCTCAATCTGGAGTGACCTTCGTGGTGCTCAAACACACTCACCTCTCTCCCTCTCTCTCTCTCTCTCTCTCTCTGCATCTGCTCTACTCCCCCTCATCTCGGAGCAGCAGTCGCCGGTAGCAGGGGATGTTTGGGTTTATTACAGGGATCTGACTAAAGGAAATGTACAATTTACATAATGGCCTGCTTTTATACAGTAATGAGGAATATGGGCTGAAACGCAGCCTGTGAAATTCTGTGGAAATGTAAACAAACTTAAGGAGAGACGTGTATTTGCCAAGTGTCCCAGTGTGAGAAATAAAGTCTAAGTTTGGTCAGTTACTGTTGAGCAACGAGGAAGTGACTGAGTCTATATTTACTGTGCTGAAGTACAGTAGCTGCTGTTTCCTTTTTATGCAACTTTATACTTTATACTTCTACATTTATCTGACAAACAGAAGCTCGCTTGTTTCTCCAGGCAATGAAGGCTCCAACGTATCCCACAATTCATTGCATTCGACAATGAAAATAATATGGCAGCAAACGACACTAACACACTTTTAAATTTAAGTTTTGGGCTTAAAACCTCAAGTGAGGTGTTGTCAAGGTTGCTAGGCGACAGGAGCGGCGCTTCGTGACCCAATGGGCTGTAAGGGCACAGCTAGTGGCGCACAGCTGTAGTTACTCCCTTCTTTGCCAATTAAAGGCTCCTATAGCAGACAGACCTCGAGTCACGCTGTCTATTTTTAAAGTAGCTATCTGCAAGTTTTTGCTATTGCTACATGGCTAATGTTAGCATTAGCAGCTGTTTACTCACCAGGCCTTCAGCCACAGTTGTGTTTACAATACAAGAGGTTGTAATACTCCCTCTGAGCAGCGCTACGTCTTCAGAGCAGACTGGACGCTGCAGTGACTCGGTATCGGAAAGTGATGAGACCGATCAGAAATAGCTGGTTAGCATGCTAACTTAAATTTGTGTTTATTTCCACCTCTGCAGACAGATGTTGGTGAGTAAAGGAATGAAGTTTGATGCTGAACTCACAACGTTTCTTCTAGACTGGTGAGTAAACAGCTGCCAATGCTAACGTTAGCTATGTAGCAATAGCAAAACCTATAAGTAGCTCTTTTGAAGTAAAAGTAGGTGACTCAACAAAGTTAAAATACTGTGTTACAAGTAAAAATACTACATTCAAAATGGAACTGAAAAATCTGCCAAATATACTAATCAATATTTTTATATTACCAATAATAAAATGATTTTATACGACATATAGCTCCTTTTTCTTTTTGTTTCCTTACAACTTACTATGCATCATTATGTATTAGTGTTTCTGCAATATATATATTCTGACACTGTGGCAGCACTATGAATATAAACTTTACCAAATAACCAAAATATTATGGTTCAACTGTGTGAAAGGATTTTTGTAACAATGTCCACTTTTATATAATTATTAAAGTCAAACAATGTCTTATTTAAAATCAATTGAAATTAACATAATTGGACCATGGCAGGTGTCAATGAGTCCATCTGCCATTGGACAAAAAAGGTTTTGAACCACTTACTTTCCACTTACTTACCATTAAACTTGCACATTAAGCAAACACTTAAAAAAGTGTTTCACCACAGTTCACACAGGAAAGTGTTTTTATCCTCGTTTAAGTGATTCTGAGATATTTTAGAAAAACTGAATAATACATTTTCAAATGGGTCTGATGTCGAAAAATGCAAATCAGCATCAGCAACCTGTGGAGGAACCTGGGACTGACACTCAACTCATCACTCAGGGCCTGTCCTCGCCAACCCTTACCCCACCCCCACCCC
>NW_019525451.1:824826-828779 GCF_002814215.2 Seriola lalandi dorsalis
ACAGCACCAACACCACCACCACCACCACCACCATCGCTGCTGCTGCTTCCACCACAATCCACCCCCCCCCCCCGCCCCCCCCCTACACATCTCAGGGCTCCCATCCCCCCATCTCCACTGAGTGTACTCATGTGGAAACAGCAAGTGGTTGTGTGCATTTTCTGTGTGCATCCCTATGCGTGCATGTGTGTGTGTTTGTACATTTGCGACATGTGCAATGTGTGTGTGTAGGTGTGTGTGTGTGTGTGTGTGTGTGTGTGTGTGTGTGTGTAGGTGTGTGTTCTTAACTAAGCTAACACAGCCTGACTGGCTACTAATTGGATGTCTCCATCGGCAGTTATACACGATGTGGCATTATGGCTGAGAGAAAATTACATAGGAAACTACAGCTCCAGCACGATGCAGTGTGGAGGAAACAGAACAAGTGCAGCAGCGAGGGATTTTCCTCGCACCTCGCAGTAAAAGAAAATATCACATGATGATCAGATGACGGTGTCGGCGCAGTATGTGCTGTGATAAAATCAATCACAGAGGCAGAAATTGCGTTATTTCAACCTGTCCATCACTGTCTGGGAGGAGGAAAGACTTTGATGAGTAATGATCTGAAAAAAAGGGAGACAGCTAATGAATCTCTCATAATGTCACCCACCAAAAACAAACAAAAAAAACAACCCCCCCCCCACATGCTAAAAAAGAAAGAACTGTCTTTGTGGAGGTCTCTCGCCTAATGCACATCACAGTCCCTGATAGTTCACTCAGCGACACCTCCTCAGGAGGAATCCTCCAGAGACAAGCTCGCTGGCTGTCAGTCGGTCGGTCTGCCACTCACGGCTAACGCGACAGCCCGTCCCCGAGTGCCTGTGAACACTCCACAAGCGCCGCCAATCTGACAACACACACACACACACACACACACACACACACACACAAAAACAAACCAAACCAGAGAGTGTTTCTGAAGGTACCCTCCTGTGACGCCCGAAAAGGCTTGTTTCAAGTTTTTTCCTGCCAAGGGAGGAGGGCAGCGGAGGGAGGATGACTCAAGTCTGACTCCCTGTTAGCGAGGGGGCTGATGATCTAATGGATCTGATTTTTGGCGCCTTTGAATCTCGATGATGGCGTAAGAGAAACGCTGGACTAACTGCAGCCAGCTGTTAAACCTAAAGAACATCTCTGATCTGGAAAACCGACTGATACCTCGTAGATAAACCGAGCAGCTACTTTATAACATCTGCAGTTTAATTACAGAATCACATTATTAAATCTTTTTTTTTTTTAACGAAATCGAGGCTTATTCCTGTTGTGATTTAGAGTCTCTGATAAGTGTCAATTAATAAGCATCTAACGAAGAATTTGCATGAGAATAAATGCAATGCATTATCAATATGCCAACATCATGCATTATTAAAGATGAACACCATTAACATAATAATATATTAGCATAATCAAGGCCATCATTTGCATGGGAGATGTTCTTGTAAAACCACACAGGATCTCCATGCATCAGCAAAAGCTAAAGCCAATTCAATGTTAGCGACGTCTTCGTCTTCATCTTCATCTTCATCTTCATCTTCTTCTTCTTAAGAACTGATAAGTTTACTCCACTACATTTATCTAGTGGCTATTGTCAATATTTTCTTTTTAGATTCAGATTTGACATATTCAGATATATGATAATAAAATATGATTATTATGGTTTATATTATGGATTATATATTGAAATACAGAACAGTAAATAAAGCAGGTAAAACAAGCTCCATCTAACCCAATAAAACTTATATATCAGTAATAAGGATCAAATAATATAATATATAATAAAGTATCAAAGAGTAGTTTTAAATTTAATTTTGAAATAACACATTCTTCATTGTAAAAATAAAAAGTTGACTATATATATATATATATATATATATAATAAAACACACCATTGCTAACTTGGGGGCTTGTTGCTACAGCTTTACTTGGTGTGGTGGCTAACGCTAGCTAATGTTAGCTATATCTCTGTAGCAGACGTTATTGATTTTACCAGCCTTCTCAACTTGTGCTAACATAAAAAAAATGGTTCCATAAATATCACTTCAGGCCACGTCGGTCTCACAGTAAAAGTTACAGTGGTATGTAAAAGTTTGCTAACACTCCCTTTGGCAGATATCGCAGCTTTTCTTTCTGTAGCTACAGAAGTTTTCAGCCTCTTCTCTCTGCAGATCACTTCAGGTTGGGGAGATATTTTAGGCTGCTGTGCACACAGCTGGTTTAATATCTACTTACAGGTGGGGTGACTGTGAAGGCCGTTCCGAAAGCTGCAGTTTGTGTTTCTTGAAGTGGTTCGTGGTTCATTGCCCTGTTGTAGACGCCGGCCTCTCTTCACTCGCTTGACTGACGGCAGGACATCTGCATCCAGAGTGTGATGATATTTAGTGGAGTCTATTCTTCCTTCTATCAGTGCAGTGTTACCTGTGCAACCAGCTGACGCTCACAGCAGAATATCTGGTGGTTTTATCCACTGCTGATATAAAAATATTGGTTAGTAAACTTTTTTTTTAAGCATTTTAACCTTGTTGCATCACGTACTTTTACTTCAAAGGAGCTACTTATAGGTTTTGCTATTGCTACACAGCTAACGTTAGCATTGGCAGCTGTTTACTCACCAGTGTAGAGGAAACGTTGCGAGCAGCATCAGAGAGCTGTCTGCAGAGGTGGAACTCAACCCTGTTGTGTTAGCACGCTAACCAGCTAGCCCCGGCCTGTCTCCTCACTGTCCGATAGCGAGTCGCCGTAGCCTCCGATCCGCCCTGAAGACTGACGGAGCTCCACGATCTGCGGCAGAGAAACATAACGCTATAATCTCATTTTCTATTCCAGATCTATTGTTGCAGTTTTAAAATGTGTGTAGGTTTATTGCCCATACTGTCGACCTGTTGGGACACGTGTCATCAACATGTGATAGGAAAAAAGACAATATAATTAATTGCAATTGCGAGTCAGAATCCCTGGTATCAGGTTTGGATTTTCGTCATTAAATCAGAAAGGTATGTGTTTTCAAGTTGGATTCAAAGTGAAGCAACGTGCCCCTGATAAAATAAAGCAAAGGCACTTAGCATGTGTTCTCCTAGTTAAGATTCCCTCTCAGCAGTAATACAATGTTTCTGAGTGTCTGCTGGAAAACAAGTGGAAGGTCAAGAACACGAACAATAGATGTTGATTCCAATTATGTGTAAAGCATTGAACAAGATGCGCTAATGATGGCGTTGTCGGGAGAAAAAAAAGGTGTTTATGTGCTACTCTCCTAAAGCCTGTGGAACAGTTTATTAAGCAAAGGCTTTATTTCCATAAAGGCTGATAAGACTTCAAATGATTCAGTGAAAAACAGTCCTGGCATCAGCACAGCAAAGCAGCGCCTGTATTTATCTCTCCGACGCTGGGAGACAATCAAGACAAAGATGATAGCACATTTTGAAATGCAGCACAGAGACATAATGAGATTGCAGCTACTTCAGGAACAAAACCAGACAAAATGCTTTTTTTTTCATAAATGGCTCCTTGTTTTATTCACTCACACCAAAAAAATAAAAAAAAAAGGCCATCGTTTTCAATTAATGAAGCAGGGAATTGAGTCCGAGGTCCTGCGGGATATGGATTAACCATGATGGCTTGAGGGCCCAATCTCACACTGAGCCTGCGCTGCCGTTTGCATGGAGGAATTTCTCATTCAAGGCCTCGATCGCCCCCCCCACCCCCCAACCACCACCACCTCCTACCTCCAGCTCATCCATCCATTCCTCATCCTAAGGTGAGTTGCTTCAGTGCAGACCGCTATTAGTGGCGGGGGGAGATAAAACTGTAAGTGTTGCTCCCAATTAGTGCATCAGTGACCGCTCTGTGCCTCCTCCACGGCGAGGCCTGCGAGGAGGAAGGTGGGGAAGGAGGGAGGAGGGGAGGTGGTGGGGGGTGGG
>NW_019525451.1:828799-830877 GCF_002814215.2 Seriola lalandi dorsalis
GTGGGGGGTGGGCGCAGCGGGCGAGAGATTGGTAGGAAGGATGACAGGAAAGGAGAGAATGGCGTGAAGACGACGGGCTTTGGAGAGGAATAAAAGAAGGGAGCGGGTTAGAGATAAAGAGGAGGACAAGAGATGAAACAAAAAGGGAGAGAGGAGAGTGAGTGGTGGTACAGAGGGAGGGGGGGAGGCGTGGGGGGGGGAGTGACTAAAAAATGGCTTAAGCATTCATTTTGAGTGGCGAGACAGGTCCTATTAACATTTAACAGCGTTTGCGCAACTTGGTGTGGAGGTTAGGATGCAAATGAGGAGGAATTAAAACTGGCCAGAGGTTTGTCATTGATGGATTGCAGTCTGGCGCTGCTCACCACTTCCTAGTGTCCATCACAGACGATTACTGTATAATTAAACCTTATTTCTGGACTCTCTGGCGCATAATTACTTGTGTGGGAATGTAACCATCATCTAAAAGCTCCAGCAAAATGCTTTAGCATTTAGTCTGGCAGGCTGCAGTCATTTCACAGTCCAGTGACAGATAGAGCCATCTGATGATCAGCAAAAGAACAGTCACTTTTAATAAGAGGTGGGAAAAAAATATTAGGCGACAGTGTGCTGATTATAGGAAAATTAGGCTTTCAAGTGGTAAAGTCCTTTGTGTTATTTGCATAATTTATTCCAGCTTTACCCGCCTGTTCAACCACCTCTGGTTTCTTTTTTTCCTTTTTTTTTTGCGAGCTGTGGGCAATTTCCTCTCATATTTGAATAGATTGCACATTTAAGACTACTTAAGGAAAATGATCACTTAGCATATTTTAATTGTCGCGCAGAGCGAGCGGAGGTGTGAGGCGAAGCTTATGGAGCGAGGACCCTTTAAAGTGAAGAGGACGCGGCCGTGTTGTGGCAGATAACCTCCAGGTTCACACACACGCACACGCACACACACACACACGCACACGCACACACACACACACACATATATGCACTGACTCATACACAGCACATCCATTCGGTTCTGTGTGTTGCAAACATTTAAATTATGAATAGAGGTAAAGATATTCAATGAAAGTCAATTTGCGCAGCTGATTCCTGTATCACGGTGAAAACAGGGGATTTACAGGCTGTTCAGTATTTATAGAGCAAAATGATCAAATCAACTTTATATTTGACAAAAAAAAACAAAAGCTTGGACTGTAAATTATTACTGATCATGGCTATTTCATGTTCCAGAGTGGAGGAATAAAGAAAACAGCAGCCACACGTTGCTCTCTAACCTGTTGTGAAGGGTCTGAGTTCTCACAGATAATTATAGAGGCTATACAGCAGCTTCCCACACCTCAGCTCCACATATATAATGATAGCTTGGAAATGCAGTGGGCAAAATGCACATCATTTTCATTAAGAGTACTCACATAATCCAAATTCTTTGTGATGGAGGAAGATAATTAATGCTTTAATGTTTTGGTCTTGCCACTCTCGCCACAGCAAGAGAAATGAATTGTTACATTTTAATGAGAGAAGCGACAGCTTTGGCTTCCTGCGCAACACGGATGATTTTATAATTGCACACAAGGGTGACTAACTCAAGGCTCATTAAGGTGATTTTTCAGCAGGACAATACATTTATTTTTCCATTCTTCTGACAAATCATAAAATAATAATTCTGATAATATTTTTTTTTTTGGATCAGATATAAAAACAAAAAAAACAAAAAACGACATTTACAAGAAATAATCTCCCAAGAAAATGTCTTTAATGAATCGTTTGTTGCTGCTTGTACCTCAGATTACATGAAAATACATTTAAGTTGACTGCAAGTATGGCAACATATTCACACATATAAACAAGTGGTGCATTTGTATTGTATGTATAGGTATGTACAACAGAAACACGTTACACTCTGGTTTAAAGTTGTGCAAGTGTGTTATATATACTAACAATTTATAAAATTCAACACACTAAATAAAAAAAAGAAGAGTGTGCCCACGTATATACACATTCACACGCGCACAACCACAGTAGTTCACAAAAGATTAAAGCAAATGTATTGGATTATACATTTCCAGGTCACCTTTAGGTTGACC
>NW_019525451.1:830897-831664 GCF_002814215.2 Seriola lalandi dorsalis
CACAAATCACTTGTGAGTGTGTTTTTGACGTCAGTGTTATGAGGTGTGTGTGTGTTTTGCCTATAGCTCGGATCTGACACACAGTGACAGACACACACACACACACACACTAGGCTATGCTGCAGCCTGCGGTTGCACCATCAGCTAAATGTTTAAGTACAGTCATCTGAGGTAGACTGCGCAAAATCTTATGGTGTTATTCTCCCCACTTCTTCTTCTTCTTCTTCTTCTAATTTTTTTATTTATTTTTCAATGCATTTTTCACAAATGTCTGACATTTGGAAAGACGTAAATCAAATACCACGTGTGTTTTGTAGCCATGAGGTAGAAAATGCTTTAAAGAAGAACTCTAGCGTCCATTGAAGGAAAGATTTCCCTAAAGAAAACCAAAAAAAACAAAAAACAAAGCTAGATTGAAACACTGTAGAAAAAGATCAAGACACAAAGGAAGGACCACAAAACACGTAACAAACAAGCGTAGCATTGACCGGCGTGTTTCAAGTCGTCTGTTTGTCGGCGGTGGAGAGCGGGGTGAGAGAGAGCGCCTGTGCTGTTGTGGTGTGCTCTGAAGTGCATTAGTAGGGTTTCTGTCTGGAGGGACTCTCTCTCCAGAGGATTTGCTGACAGAAGGAATTCTGGTACAGATTGTTTTGAGGGTGGTTTTCTGACGGACCACTCTGCTTTCCCCTTGTGCTGCCGCCACACCGCCTGGCTGTCTTTCCTTTCCGTCAATTTTGCTGATGCTCAGCAGAACCCCCCCCCCCCCC
>NW_019525451.1:831684-833493 GCF_002814215.2 Seriola lalandi dorsalis
CACACACACACACACACACACACACACACACACACACACACACATCAGGTGCCTATACCAGAGATAGCAACACAGAGTGGGCCTGCACAGACTGTTTCTAGCTCCTACTTCAACAGTGATAAAAATAAAATGTGTAAAACTGATCATCAGTTCTGATAAATGGAATCTCCTTCAGGAGAAATACCAGAAAGAAAAAACAAAGCGATGTCAGTGGCATTGAGACATTTCAACGAAACAAATATTACACACAAAAATGCTTTAGTGCACATACAATAATCTTTAAATACTCCCGGGCCACGACAGTAGAGCTAAAGGACAGGGAAGAGACAGAAATACATTCTGATGCAACACAACGGGCGACAGAGAGAAGACTAGTGCTGAAATTCCCCAATCACGTTACAAAGCTCCTCAGCGAACTGAAAATGCACTTAGATCATGTGCTTCATGACATCTGTACATATAGGGGGGGGGGGGGACGACGACTGACAACACAGTTACAGACGGGCAACAATGACCAACACTGGTTTGAATTGGATTAGTTAGTTTTGATTCAAATTAATTTCATGATGCAGCCTGATGAAAATAATGTGCAGTTTTGCTAATTGTGTGTACGCCCTCTGGTTGGACAATAACATTGCCACGACAATAATAACACAAACTGCATTACAGAGATGAGGGTCAGTGGAAACGGCCGTTATCAAATGACGATATGTACTGGATGAATCTATGATTACAATTACAAATCCAGCTACTAATCCAATTCAAAGACAGAGAATCAGCGTGAGCAACAAGGCAACTCTGCAGAACGTCCATATCTTGGTGGTGACACGTATCAAATCCAACTTAAAAACTAGGAGAATATCTGGGATTAGCTTCCTGGATGCTAGTTTACTCGTGTAAGAACAGATGAGCTGCGTACTGATTATTGTGAGTAAACTAGACACAAAGATGTTCAGTCAAACATTTCATTTAAGACCCACACAGAGAGATACAGTAAATTGTGACTGATAATAGAATAGCTTGACATTTTGGGAAACACTATTTACTTTCTTGCTGAGAGTTAGAGGAGAAGGTCGATACGACTGAGACATACATGTGTTTTCAGTACAAAGCTACAGGCAGCAGCCCGGAGCACAATCCTCCTCAGAACTACACGTTGTTGCTTTTACACTTACAGGAAGTGCAGCCGCTGACAGGAGACTCTGGCCAATCACAGGTCTTTTCACAGAGAGAGAGAGAGAGAGAGAGAGAGAGAGAGAGAGAGAGAGAGAGAGAGAGAGAGATGGCTGCTCACACTAGCTA
Source organism: Seriola lalandi dorsalis (assembly GCF_002814215.2). Lineage (NCBI taxonomy): Eukaryota > Metazoa > Chordata > Actinopteri > Carangiformes > Carangidae > Seriola > Seriola lalandi. The sequence continues at coordinate 832,987 of NW_019525451.1, forward strand.
ACTGGCTGCTAACACTAGCTAACTGGTTGCTGACACTAGCTAACTGGCTGCTAACACTAGCTAACTGGCTGCTAACACTAGCTAACTGGCTGCTAACACTAGCTAACTGGTTGCTGACACTAGCTAACTGGTTGCTAACACTAGCTAACTGGTTGCTGACACTAGCTTCATATTTAGCGTACAGACATGTAAGTGGCAAACGATCTTCTCTTCCAACTTGAGGCAAGGAAGCAAACAAACATATTTCCCAGACTATTCTTTGAATTTGTTTGGAGGAGTTTTTTAGCATCAAGCTCGTCCGTGTCAGAGAAATAATCTTCCTTTGCTAAACGACATGACAAATGAGCTATTTGAGGTATTTTGCGCAGAAGTTAGCTGACTGATGGAACCTCTATGCAGCCTAACCATATAGCCTAGATCACATAATATAAACAATGTTGATTATGGTTGTTTTAATAAATATACAACTCCCACCGCCCCAAAACCAGCCCATCTCTTAACCCCCCA